>NC_142416.1:6202500-6415000 GCF_059516105.1 Syngnathus floridae | reverse complement strand
TTTAGATCAATACAAGTGTGATTCAATAAGAATAGCAACAAAAAAAAAATAACGCAGATTGCTGGCAACTGTTTTAGAACAGTTAACATGACAAAAAAAAAACAGATGCATGTCAATGGTCAGCGAACAGGCCCGTGAGCTATTGAAGTGGTCCTTTGGGGGCTGCGGGCGCCACATTTGGTGATACCTGACTTGCATGATCCACGAGAGTTTTCAAATTCCTCTGCTCTCTGGACTGCTAATGTTTCCTTCACGTTAACAGATTTTTTTTCACCAACCATGTGCTGGCCAAACCCTGATTGGTGGTCCGTTACAGATTACCGATCAAGACGTTCCGTTGCACCACTAATAGCTACTCTGTTTTATCCACACTAAAACTGTTTTCTTCTTCTGTTTGTTACTGTGTTTGTGTGTATGAAGATTCATCATCCTACAGCAGTTCATGTGAGAGCCCCAATCCAGCACAGATACCCTCCTCCTTTCCCTGAACGTCTGTCACCCAACACTCTGCTCAATTTTGCTGTGAGTTTTTTCCCTACCTTCTTTGATGGGTATCAATGCCACATTGCTTTTGTATTACATCATCTAATTTCTTGCATCAGTGTGAGTCACTTTATTTCAAGTATCTTTCGATATGGTCAATCATTGATGTCATTTTCAGTTGACAATATATGGCAAAATGGCCACCTTCTGAGATAGATAAAATTGGATAGATTTTGCTATTTATTTCCTATTACACAACTGCAATATTGATGACAGAGATGAAGATTTTCTTCCGATCGGCAGATTTCCAACTTTTTCAGACCAAAAATAACCACTTTCGACGTAAGTGCAAATCTATTGAGAAATTTTCAGGGGAGAAACGGTAAAGCAATTGATAAATAATCCCAACATAATTGGTTTTCAAATTCAATCTGATGACACACAGTACAGGCCAAAAGCTTCAGTCGATGCTCATTCAATGCATTATTTCAGGACTATTTACATGTAGATTCTGACTGAAGGCATCAAAACCTTGAATAACTCATGCAGATGTGCATACTTAACAAAAAAAAGGTGAAATAACTGAAAACATGTTTTGTATTTTAGTTTCTTCAAAATAGCTACCTTTTGCTTCTTTACACACTCTTGCCATTCTCTCAACGAGCTTTAAGAGGTTGTCACCTGAAATTTTCACCACGCAGTGTGCCTGATCAGGGTTAATTAATGGAATTTCTTGCTTCATCAATTGGGTTGGGAGCATCAGTTTTTTGTGCAGAAGTCAGGTTAATACACAGCCGATCGACAGCCCCATTGGACAACTATTCAAATTCAAATTATGGCAAAACCAATCAGCTAACTAAACAAATATAAATAGCCGTCATTACTTAAAGAAATGAAGATCAGTCGGAGAACTGCAAAAACTTTAAATGTGTCCCCATGTAGAGTCACAAAAACTATCAAGCGTGACAATGAAACTGAAACAGATGAGGACCAACCTAGGCTTCACCTGAGTCACCAGCCTTAGAAATTGAAAGTTAACCGCAGCTCAGATCATAGACCAGATGAATGCCATGCAGAGTTCTAGTGGCAGACCCATTTCTAGAACAACTGTTAAAAGGAGACTGCTTGAATCTGGCCTTCAGGGTCAAGTAGCCCCTACTTGACCATGAGAGAGGCAACAAGTAGAAGAGATTCCTGCGACAGATGACCTGGCCTCTAACATTTACTGGACCTGAACCCCAATCAGATGGTTTGGGGTGAGCTGGACCACAGAGTGGAAGCAAAGGGGCCAACAAGTGCTCAGCACCATTGGGAACTTCTTCAAGACTTTTGAAAAAACATTTCAAGTGACTACCTTTTGAAGCCCATCGATCAAATGCCAAGAGTGTGCGGGGCAGTAACCAGAGCAAAGGGTGGCTATTTTTTACGAAACTAGAATATAAAGCATGTTTTCAATTATTTCACCTTTTTGTTTTTGTGAACTACATAACACCACGTGTTCATTCATAGTTTTGATGCCATGGAAAAAATATACAGTGGAGAATTATTAGGCAAACTGTATTTTTGAGGATTAATTTTGTTTTTGAACAACTACAGTGCTCTCAGTCAACCAAAATGTTAATAAACCTTAAACTTGAATCTTTAAGAGAGTAAAAGTGAGATTCTGGCTTTTTAGGAAAATTGACTATTTGCAATGAAATGTTTGATGGTTCGGAGGTCACACCCCATTATCTTAGCGGTTTCAAGAGTGCTGCATTCCTTTGAAAGACTTTTTACAATTTTTGACTTTTCAGTCACTTAAATCTCTTTTTTGCCCCATTTTGCCTGAGGAATACAAGCTGCCTAAAAATTATGCGCTGTTATATTGGGTGTTGATCTGCTGAGGCCCCACCACCCTCCACCACCCCTCATAACACAAATACACATCACTTGATGTGCTTGTATTGAGTAAGCATTCAAGCTTATACAGCATGGAGTTGGAAAATATGCATAAAAATGATCATATGGTCAAAATAAGGGGGGGGTTAAGGTTAGGGAAGCGGCCGGCCGGCTGGTCGGGCAACGTGAGCCTCCGCGACTCACGAGCATTCGCCCGCCCTCCCACCGCAGCTGTGAGTACAGAATCGGCTTGCTTCAGTATACCTAACTCACTGGCAGCAGTGATGCGACAACATCCGCCTTATTTTCAGCAGCATTTTGGCGCTACTTTTGTCACATCATTTCTACTTGTTAACTTACACGGAGAACTCGTGTTTTTACACCACCACAATGTAAATTTGGGATGGGTTTTCATCACTTATAGATGAGTTATTTAGTTAGATAGATCTAGGGCCTACTCAGCAAAAGTTTTCGCCAGCATGAGGATCGTGCCAGGGAAATAGACAAGCTAAACGGGATCAAGAACTGCTTCAGATGGGCATGGCTCTAGAGCAGCGTCATTGTACAACTCGGAACACAGTCCGTAACCACGTGCCTGACGGAACATATCCGTAAAGTAGAGGTCCCGGAGAAGGTTTTGTGTATTTTCTGTCAAAATATGACACGTGGAGACAGCTTCCTGGACCTAGTCTACTCGGCGCAAAAGGGAGCTTTCAAAGCCACCCCCCTCCCCCATCTGGGGCTTTCTGACCATCTCACCGTTTTGCTTTTGCCCGCATACAGACAATTGGTAAAGGCATCCAGGCCGGTTCCGAGGCGGGTTCGGGTGTGGCCTGAGGGTGCCTCCGATGCACTTCGTGATTGCTTCGACACCACTGACTGGGACTTGTTTAAGCAGGCAGCCACCTACAACGATTGGACGGACATAGAGGAGTATACTGACTCTGTTACCTCTTACATCACGAAGTGCATCGATGATGTGACTTGCTCGAAATCCGTCGTCACTCGCACGAACTGGAAGCCGTGGCTGACGGGGGCTGTCCTCAGACTGTTGAGGGCCAGGGACAAGGCTTTCAGAGCGGGGGATGAGGCTGGCTTGAGGACAGCGAGGGCCGACCTGTCCCGAGGCATCAAAGAAGCGAAGAAGGCGTTCTTGTGCAAGGTCTCCACCCACTTCAAGGACAGCAAGGACGCACGTACCCTTTGGCGGGGCATTCAGACCATCACGGACTACAAGCCCGCGCCGAGGAGCTGTGAGGGCGACGTCCGTCTGCTGAACGATCTGAACCGCTTCTTTGCTCGCTTCGACGCCCAGAACAGCACTTGCCCGCTGAAGACCACTCCCCCCCCACACACGAGCAGCCCCTGCGCCTCTCTGCCGACGGTGTGAGGAGGGCGCTTGCCGCTATTGACACCCGTAAGGCGGCGGGCCCTGACAACATCTCGGGTCGAGGGCCGAAGGACTGCGCTAGGGAGCTGTCGGGTGTCTTCACGGACATCTTTAACGTTTCCCTGCAGCAGGCCATCGTCCCCTCGTGTTTCAAGGCTGCCACCATCGTTCCTGTGCCGAAGAAACCTGCACCGTCCTGCTTCAATGACTACCGCTCCGTGGCACTGACGCCCATCATCATGAAGTGCTTTGAGCGGCTTGTCATGGAGCACATCAAGTCCGTTCTCTATCCCACCATTGACCCTTTCCAGTTTGCGTACCGTGCCAAGCGGTCCTCTGAGGATGCCATCTGCTCTGCCCTCCACTCGGCCCTCACCCACCTGTAGAGAAAGGACTCATATGTGAGGTTGCTGTTTGTGGACTTCAGCTCTGCCTTCAACACCATTGTGCCACAGCGACTCATCTGCAAACTCGACGAGCTGGGCCTCAGTACCTCCCTCTGCAACTGGCTACTGGACTTCCTCTGTCAGAGGCCTCAGGTGGTGCGTGTTGGCGACAAAATCTCCGCCAGCATCACGCTGAGCACGGGGGCCCCCCAGGGCTGCGTGCTCAGTCCATTGCTCTTCACCCTGCTGACGCATGACTGCACTGCGACCTACAGCGACAACCGCATAGTGAAGTTTGCTGACGACACGACTCTGGTGGGTCTCATCACGAAGGGCGACGAGACTCGGTACAGGTCGGAAGTTGACCTTCTGACCACGTGGTGCAGGGACAACAACCTCCTGCTGAACGTCAATAAGACCAAGGAAATCATTGTTGACTTCCGGAAGGGTCACACAACACACCTGCCGCTGATCATCGACGGTGCTGTGGTGGAGAGGGTGAGCTGCACCAAGTTCCTGGGGGTGCACATCAGTGAGGACCTCTCCTGGTCCGCAAACACCTCGTCACTGGCAAAGAAAGCTCAGCGCCGCCTGTACTTCCTGCGGAAGCTCAGGCGTGCATGTGCTCCTCAGGCAGTCCTGTCTACATTCTACCGTGGCACCATTGAGAGCGTCCTCACCAGTTGCATCGCTGTCTGGGGTGGTAACTGCACTGAACAAAACTTGAAGGCCCTGCAGCGCATAGTGAATACGGCTGGTAAGATTATTGGTGCTTCGCTCCCCTCCCTGAAGGACATTTACACCTCCCATCTCGCCCGCAAGGCAACCTCGATTGCCAGAGATGTGAGTCACCCGGCTCACTCTTTGTTTGACCTTCTGCCCTCTGGGAAGAGGTACATGAGCCTGCACTCCCGCACCACCAGACTCGCCAACAGCTTCTTTCTCCAGGCTGTTAGGGCCCTGAACTCGCTACCCCCTTCTGCGTAGCGTGCGGCACTGTTGCGCTATTTTCGGGAATGTCTGCTGTACGTGCACTTGCTCCTTTTTTTTTTTGCTCCTCTTATTTATTTATTTATTTATTGTTGTGTTATTTATTCATTATTTATTCAGCACGCTTTTGTTATACTTGTTTACTTGTTTGTCTGTTGTGAGCCATGTCTTGTCACCGTGGGATAGGGGGGAACGAAATTTCGGTTTCTTTGTGTGTCTTTGGCATGTGGAGAAATTGACAATAAAGCTGACTTTGACTTTGATTTTGACTTTGAACTGGAGGTAGGTACTTTTTTACTTTTACAAGCATGTGGGTTTAGAAAGTAACATGATGTTACATGTAAGCTAATGTTACGCTACTGTCATGATATTGTCATATCGTTAAAGAATAAATCTGATATATATATATATATATATATATATATATATATATATATATATATATATATATATATATATACACACACTACCGTTCAAAAGTTTGGGGTCACCCAAACAATTTTGTGTTTTCCATGAAAAGTCACACTTATTCACCACCAAATGTTGTGAAATGAATAGAAAATAGAGTTAAGACATTGACAAGGTTAGAAATAATGATTTGTATTTGAAATAAGATTTTTTTTACATCAAACTTTGGTTTCGTCAAAGAATCCTCCATTTGCAGCAATTACGGCATTGCAGACCTTTGGCATTCTAGCTGTTAATTTGTTGAGGTAATCTGGAGAAATTGCACCCCACGCTTCCAGAAGCAGCTCCCACAAGTTGGATTGGTTGGATGGGCACTTCTTGCGTACCATACGGTCAAGCTGCTCCCACAACAGCTCAATGGGGTTCAGATCTGGTGACTGCGCTGGCCACTCCATTACCGATAGAATACCAGCTGCCTGCTTCTGCTCTAAATAGTTCTCGCACAATTTGGAGGTGTGTTTGGGCTCATTGTCCTGTTGTAGGATGAAATTGGCTCCAATCATGCGCTGTCCACTGGGTATGGCATGGCGTTGCAAAATGGAGTGATAGCCTTCCTTATTCAGAATCCCTTTTACCCTGTACAAATCTCCCACCTTACCAGCACCAAAGCAACCCCAGACCATCACATTACCTCCTCCATGCTTAACAGAGGGCGTCAGGCATTCTTCCAGCATCTTTTCATTTGTTCTGCGTCTCACAAACGTTCTTTGTTGTGATCCAAACACCTCAAACTTCGATTCATCCGTCCACAACACTTTTTTCCAGTCTTCCTCTGTCCAATGTCTGTGTTCTTTTGCCCATCTTAATCTTTTTCTTTTGTTGGCCAGTCTCAGATATGGCTTTTTCTTTGCCACTCTGCCCTGAAACCCAGAATCCTGCAGCCGCCTCTTCACTATAGATGTTGACACTGGTGTTTTGCGGGTACTATTTAATGAAGATGCCCGTTGGGGACCTGTGAGGCGTCTGTTTCTCAAACTTGAGACTCTAATGTACTTATCTTCTTGCTCAGTTGTGCAACGCGGCCTCCCACTTCTTTTTCGACTCTGGTTGGAGCCTGTTTGTGCTGTCTTCTGAAGGGAGTAGTACACACCGTTGTAGGAAATCTTCAATTTCTTAGCAATTTCTCGCATGGAATAGCCTTCATTTCTAAGAACAAGAATAGACTGTCGAGTTTCAGATGAAAGTTCTCTTTTTCTGGCCATTTTGAGCGTTTAATTGACCCCACAAATGTGATGCTCCAGAAACTCAATCTGCTCACAAGAAGGTCAGTTTTGTAGCTTCTGTACCGAGCTAAACTGTTTTCAGATGTGTGAACATGATTGCACAAGGGTTTTCTAATCATCAATTAGCCTTCTGAGCCAATGAGCAAACACATTGTACAATTAGAACACTGGAGTGATAGTTGCTGGAAATGGGCCTCACCTATGTAGATATTGCACCAAAAACCAGACATTTGCAGCTAGAATAGTCATTTACCACATTAGCAATGTATAGAGTGTATTTCTTTAAAGTTAAGACTAGTTTAAAATTACCTTCATTGAAAAGTACAGTGCTTTTCCTTCAAAAATAAGGAAATTTCAATGTGACCCCAAACTTTTGAACGGTAGTGTATGTATATATATGTATATATATGTATATATATATATATATATATATATATATATATATATATATATATACATATATATATATATATATATACATGTATATATATATATATATATATATATATATATATATATATATATATGTATATATATATATGTATATATATATATATGTAAACGTCAGACTTGTTTACATAAAGGAGGACGAACTTGATCGATGGCTTTAATGAGTTGGAGTGACGCAGATAGTTTGATAAAGGTGTTATTTATGTTATAGTTATTTGAATAAGTGTTAATGTTACATCAGGCCCGTTCTCAGCTCTTCGTTTGTGTTTATGTCACGTTAGCATACCGTATCGTTTAGCCTGTTGTTGCTGGTTCACCTCTGTTCTTGGTGTTGGATTTTGTCAAATAAATTTCCCCCAAAATGTGACTTAAACTCCGGTGCGACTTATGTTTTTTTCCCCTTTATGGTGCATTTTATGGCTGATTGCGACTTGTACTCTGGAGCGACTTTTAGTCCGAAAAATACGGACCCCCGGTCGGCCCTCCACACCCCCGGCTACTTTTCAGTGTTTTTTCACATTTGCCATTCTCATCACTGTGATATTCATATCAACAAAACAAAATATTTCCTTATTTTGTTTCATTTGTCACTGAAAATGTCCATGTCCATGACATTGTGCGGTCCCTGAGCAGCTCCTTTAGCAGCAGACTATTTCACCCACGGTGTAGGAAGGAAAGATTCCGCAGGTCCTTCATTCCCACTGCTGTCAGACATGCGTGGCGCCTGATAAATTGCGTTTCGTCTCTACCGCTACTAGTGGCACTTGTCTTTGTCCTTGTCTGTTATTTATCCTTTTTTGAATTTGCCACTTGTATTCTTGCACTCTTGTACACTGCTGTGACAAGTAAATTTCCCTGCTGTGGGATGAATAAAGTTCTATCATCATCAAAACTTTCCATTATAAATTAGATTTTTATTTAATTTTTGCCCTCTCCCCCACAAGAACTCGCCACTGTGTCGTGGACCATTTCCTCCAGGAGTCGGCCCGATGCTGTCACAGATTCAACGGGCCCAGCTCCTCAACTCTCAGGTCAGTGGTACAGCCACAGTAAAAATAATAATCTGTTTACAGACAAGTTTTTGAATTATCCGACGTTCAAATTTACAGACAGACTGCACATACATAGAGCGCTGTGGATAAGTATTTCCCCTTCTCTAATTCTTAGTTTTCTGCAGTGTCCCATTTAAACATTTAAGATAATTAAAATAATGAAATGATTTGACAAACACTATCCAAGTAATGATAAAATGCTGCATTTTTATTTGGCCATTTTATTTATTAAGTGGGAAAAGAATATTGAAACCTACTGCCTGGTCAATCCCCAGCAGCAACAGCCGAAATCTAGAGTTTTCTTCACAACTGGCAATGCATCTTTCACATCTTTGTGGAGATATTGGGGCTTACTCATTCGTACAGCTCTGGGTTTGGTCATGTGACATTTACACGTTGAGCCCTTGTCACTGTGATGTCATTTTCAGTCAGGAATATATACAATGCACACCACCATCAAAACCTTTCCTAATTGTGAGGTATGGTAGAGGGGGCTTCATGATTTGGGACTGCTTTGCTCTTTCAGTTCCTGGAAACAGGAATTCCCAACTGTACCAATACTTTTTCCTTTACGACACCATCTGTCTAGGTTGGACGATGTGAAATGACATTCACCCAATGGGTAGAAGTAAATTATGGAATGCCCTGGTCAGACTCCTGACCTCAACCCAATTTGACCCCAAGAGAGCAATTTACACTGGCATCCCAAGAATATTGTTTACTAAAACTGTTCTGTAAAAAAAAATGTTCCAGAATTCATTCGGACCATTGTGCAGGTCTCAACTTCAAAAAACCTTAGGTTGAGGTCATTGCTACCAGGATACTCACCTAAATCCAGTGGATCATACACTTTTTACATCCTGCATTGTAATGTTCAGTAAAAACATGGAAACCTATGTTCCTTCTAAAACGCATGCTGAGCAATTTCACACTTTTCTCACAATCTCAGTCACCACGCACACACATGGCATTTCTACACTCATTCCTTCATTTCCACCCCAGTTTAATTCACGAACAGGACACTCCACACATTCCCACTTCCCTTACGGTTTCACTAGTGCGACCAAGGGTGCAAACAGATTTTCTACTATAGTTCAAAACATACATTGACACATACAATCACACTCACTGCAGACATGACGCTGCAGGTGACACTCAGATTCAGGCACTCTATTCAGAAATTCCAAACGTGGCCGTAGTTTACGAAACCCTTAAATGAGGCCGCACGTTTCAGATGGTCAAGTGACTAGAAATGAACAAACTTGGCCTTATTTTTTATGAAAGCTACAAACCTCTTCAATTATTTGTTCTGTTTTGATATAGAGGTGGTTTGAATTTTTTGTAACAGTTATATCATATAACCTGTTAGGATCTGACGTTTTGGACAGATGGGATACTGGTTTACTCATCATGTGCATGTCTGATGTTGCTCACCATGGTCCGAGGGATGCTCAAGGAGTTTGTGCGAATGCTCCGAAGCATGAAGAATTAGAGGGAACATTGATGGAAATGTATGATTGTTTCTTATGAGGAAGAAAACACGATTTGTTGTAATGAGAAAATGAAGATCAGATTGTATTACATAACCAATTTCAAAATTCCTATTAATTCCAAACGTGTTTTTTTTCTTGCAACTGTGCGCATGTATTGCAGGGATGTCTAAATCCAGCTCCCGACGGCTGCTATACTACATGTTTTAGATGTTTCCTTCTTCCACCTGAGTCAAATGCTCTGCAGAAGCCTGATAACAATCCTGATCATTTGGATCAGGTGCTTTTGAGGCAGGAAGCATCTAAAACATGCAGGATAGCTGCCCTCCACAACTGGATTTGGACACTGGATACTGTATGTACTGTCCTGTATGTATGACATTATTTATATCACACATTCTTCTCTTTCTAGGTGGCAGGAGTTCCTCGTGGTGGTCCAGTGCCTCCTTTGTTACCAGCTGGTGGTGGTTTCAGACCATTTTTCAGTGGCCCGCACCCTACACTCGGTCATCGAATGGGGCCGCCGCATCCTCATGGTCATCCTAACCACATGCCACCCATCAGGCACAACGCCACTCATCTCCATCCTCAACATCGGCGCATACTAACCCAGCGCATGCAAAACAGGAGCGGGTATGTGATCATCCGTCGTTTATTATGTGCTTTTAACAATGCAAGAGCTGAGCCTTCTCATAAAACCAATGTCATTTGTACCATTTTTTTTACCCTGAAGAGAGCGAAGCAGAACAGGAGGGGACTGGCGCAGCAGGGACCCATACAGTAACCTGATGACTCAGAAAGAGAAGGAATGGGTCACTAAAATCCAAATGATGCAACTTCAAAGTACTGACCCTTTCCTGGATGACTACTATTATCAGGTTTGTTAGAATGTTATATGGCTGTGTATTTCATGTTGAAACTTTGACATGTCACTTTGTCCATGCAATGGAGCCTCTGAAGTTTTACAGTATAACTTGATTACATTTTCTTGTAACATATGCGTCTAAAGTCACACAAAATATTAGCAATTGGAGTGATGTTGTGCGGTGTCACAGAGAACATCATATTGTGAGATGTACCTCAGTTCGGTGTGGCTTTGTGGCTTTTTTGCGACAGCTTTCCCAAAAGAATGTGGTGCTTATGCGACACGCAAAAACTTATATCTCATGAGAGCTCACTTCAGTAAGCATGATAACAAAAGGCCTGCAACTAACAATTTTGACAACTGATTAAAATGTTGTTGATTAATCAGTGAATCTAATTATTTAAATGTTTTAATTTTCATGCAGTTATTTAAAAATTTTATTACTTCATTATTTCAAATTGACGTGAATTAATTACGATTCAGTTACTTGTATAATTTGTAACAAAATGGTTTTCCAAAGTAAAAGCATTTTTTTTTAATTGTGATTTAACACAAATATTTTTGGGCTGCTTTCATAGAGAACTACATAAATTGAATAATGTTGAGAACTTGAGAGTTCAGGGCATTTGGACAATTTTGAATTAGAAAACTATCCAAATTATTCATTGATTATCGAAAATAATTATCCATTAATTGTTGCTCTAAAATTGTAATTATTTCCTTCTACTCCTACAATAAGAATATAAAAAATCTAGAACAATAAAAAGGTCAAACTGGATTAGATTGTGTTCAACCTCTGGGATTCCATTATGAAAATGCACAGAGACTCATATATGCATTTCAATTTGATTTAAATCCTGGCTAATCAAATTGTGCTGTAATTTATGTTATTATTCTATGGTTATAATCCATCATTATATTGTTATACAGCACTACTATGAAAAGATGGAAAAGCGTCAGGAAAAAGAGAGAGACAGCAGTAAAAAAGAGCACACTACGAAGCTCATCACTCCACAAATTGCCAAGATTGA
The DNA here is from genome assembly GCF_059516105.1 of Syngnathus floridae. Taxonomy (NCBI): domain Eukaryota; kingdom Metazoa; phylum Chordata; class Actinopteri; order Syngnathiformes; family Syngnathidae; genus Syngnathus; species Syngnathus floridae. The sequence goes on along the minus strand of NC_142416.1, from coordinate 6,403,294 downwards.
ACACACCTACAGACCAGGTAAATTCAGACACTTGCAGAACCTGAACAGATTCCTGTCCTGCAGGTGCACTCCCACACTACTTCCCCAGTGCATCAGGATGACTTTTTTTCCGGCAGCTTTGGGCAGACAATAAAAGGCAAAGCAGTTACCATTTTAATTCATTTAATTACTCTTGCCAAATGTAGTTTGTTCGCATAAGACAAGGGCTGGGTATTGATTCTATTTTCCTGATTCGATTTGATTTCAATTCACAAGAGTTGACTTTGATTCGATTAGGATTTTTTTTTTGACTAGTAATCTCTCCTTTAAAATTTATATTTTTTTACTTTCAAGGCAACCTTCTATTTTAGATGTTAAATTTGGGTCAAAATAAAGGTAATACCTGAGAATTAAATATTAAAATTTAGATTATACTTAAGAAGACTCCTCAACACACGACAAAAAGGTTCGGGGTTTGGTTCACAATTCAAAAGATGTTGGAAAACATGTCTGTTATGTACACTCCAGCTTATAGTACCTTATAAACATAATAATGGGCTCTATTAATCAGGGATGAGAATTTTCCACGGATCCGCGGATTTCCGTGTTTTTTTTCCGTCGAAAGTATCATTTTCGTGAATCGTGTGAACCCGTTGAGAATTTTTTTTTTTTTTATATAGGGGTGGTGTGGAAGCGGCCGGCCATCTGGCCGGGCAACGTTAGCCTCGGCGACTCGCGAGCATTTGCCCGCTTGCCGCGACGGCATCTTTTGGCGCATCTCAAGGCAAAATTAGTTAAGCTGTGAGTACGGAAATCGTCTTGCTTCTGTAAACCTAACTCACTGGCAGCAGTGATGCGACAACATCCGCTTTATTTTCAGCAGCATTTTGGCACTACTTTCATCACATCATTTCCACTTGTTAACTTAGACGGAAGTCATCATCTTACCGTGGTGGAGGGGTTTGCGTGTCCCAATGATCCTAGGAGCCATGTTGTCTGGGGCTTCATGCCCCTGGTAGGGTCACCCATGGCAAAAGGGTCCTAGGTGAGGGGCCAGACAAAGCACGGCTCAAAAAGCCCCTTCTGAAGAACAGCATATATGGACTCAGATTTCCCTCGCCCGGACGCAGGTCACCGGGGCCCCCCTCTGGAGCCAGGCCTGGAGGTGGGGCTCAAAGGCGAGCATCTGGTGGCCGGCCTTTGCCCATGGGGCCCGGCCGGGCACAGCCCGAAAAGGAAACGTGGGTCCCCCTTTCCATGGGCTCACCACCTGTGGGAGGGGCCAAAGGGGTCGGGTGCATTGTGACCTGGGCGGCGGCCAAAGGCAGGAACCTTGGCGGTACGATTCCCGGCTGCAGAAGCTGGCTCTTGGGACATGGAATGTCACCTCTCTGGCTGGAAAAGAGCCCGAACTGGTGTGTGAGGCAGAAAAGTTCCAACTAGACATAGTCGGACTTGCCTCCACACACAGTTTGGGTTCCGGTACTAGCCCTCTCGAGAGGGGCTGGACTCTCTTTCACTCTGGATTTGCCCATGGTGAGAGGCGTCGAGCAGGTGTGGGTATACTTATTGCCCCACAGCTGGGCGCTTACACATTGGGGTTCACCCAGGTGAACGAGAGGGTAGCCTCCTTCTGCCTTCGGGTGGTGGGACGGGTTCTGACTGTTGTTTGTGTCTATGCACCAAACAGCAGCTCAGAGTACTCACCCTTCTTGGGGTCCCTGGAGGAAGTGCTGGAGAGCGCTCCTTCTGGGCACTCCATAGTTCTACTGGGTGACTTCAATGCTCACGTGGGCAATGACAGTGAGACCTGGAAGAGCGTGATTGGGAGGAACGGCCCCCCCGATCTGAACCCGAACGGTGTTCTATTATTGGACTTCTGTGCTCGACACACATTTTCTATAATTGTACTAAGTTCATCTTGTTTTTCCTTTTTTTTAATCACTTCACTGGTTTCTTTTATATCAAACAAGTTGTTTTAGGTTCATTACCTGACATGTTTCGGCGGTTTCTTCCGCCTTCATCAGAGTGTCACAGATGTGATAGTGACGCGTCTTTATCAGCTGATGGATGAAGGCGTGGCTCACCTGTCAGATTTGACAGGTGAGTCACGCCCTCTGCTGTCCCTTCACCTCTCCAGAATGCTGTTCCAGGTTGTAGAGAGCATATAGGCTCCCTCATCCCTGTTGATGGTCCTCGGGCCCCGCTTGCTATCACATCTGTGACACTCTGATGAAGGCGGAAGAAACCGCCGAAACATGTCAGGTAATGAACCTAAAACAACTTGTTTGATATAAAAGAAACCAGTGAAGTGACAGATTTTCTATAATGAACACCATGTTCGAACATAAGGGCGTCCATGTGTGCACTTGGCACCAGGACACCCTAGGCCACAGTTCGATGATCGACTGTAGTCGTGTCATCGGATTTGCCGCCGTATGTTTTGGATACTCGGGCAAAGGGAGGGACGGAGCTGTCAACTGATCACCACCTGGTGGTGGGTTGGCTCCGATGGTGGGGGAAGATGCCGGTCCGACCTGGCAGACCCAAATGCTCTGTGAAGGTCTGGCAACGTCAGGCAGAATCTCCTGTCAGGAAGAGCTTCAACTCCCACCTCCGGCAGGGCTTTTCCCACGTCCCGGGGGAGGCAGGGGACATTTAGTCCGAGTGGACCATGTTCCGCGCCTCCATTGTTGAGGCGGCCGACCGGAGCTGTGGCTGTAAAGTCGTTGGTGCCTATCGTGGCGGCAATCCCTGAACTCGCTGGTGCACACCGGCGGTGAGGGATGCTGTCAAGCTGAAGAAGGAGTCCTATCGGGACGTTTTGGCCTGCGGCACTCCGGAGACAGCTGACAGCTACTGGATGGCCATGGGGAACGCGGCTTCGGCGATTACTGAGGCAAAAACCTGGGCATGGGAGGAGTTTGGCGAGAACATGGAGATTGGCTTTCGGACGGCTTCGAGGAAATTCTGGTCCACCATCCGGCGTCTCAGGAGGGGGAAGCAGTGCAACGTCAACACTGTTTACAGTGGGGATAGCGTGCTGCTGACCTCGACTCGGGACGTCGTGAGCCGATGGGGAGAATACTTCGAAGACATCCTCAATTCCACCATTGTGGAAGCAGCGCTGGAGACCCTGAGGTGGACTCTCCAATCTCTGGGGTCGAAGTCACTGAGGTAGTTAAAAAACTCCTCGGTGGCAAGGCCCTGGGGGTGGATGAGATCCGCCCAGAGTTCTTAAAGGCTCTGGATGTTGTGGGGCTGTCATGGCTGACACGCCTCTACCACATTGCGTGGACATTGGGACAGTGCCTCTGGATGGGCAGACTGGGGTGGTGGTTCCCCTCTTTAAGAAGGGGGACCTCGGGAGGTTCTGTGGAGGGTGCTTCGGGAGTACGGGGTGCTGAACCAACTAATAAGGGCGGTTCGGTCCCTGTATCACCGATGCCAGAGTTTGGTCCGTATTTCCGGCAGTAAGACGGATTCGTTCCCAGTGAGGGTTGGACTCCGCCAAGGCTGCCCTTTGTCACCGATTCTGTTCAGAATTTTTATGGACAGAATTTCTAGGCGCAGCCGAGGCATTGAGGGGGTCCGGTTTGGGGACCTCAGCATCGCGTCTCTGCTTTTTGCAGACGACGTGGTGCTGTTGGCTTCTTCAGGCCGTGATCTCCAGCTCTCACTGGAGCGGTTCGCAGCAGAGTGTGAAGCGGTCGGGATGAGGGTCAGCACTACCAAATCCGAGTCCATGGTCCTCGTTCGGAAAAGGGTGGAATGCCCTCTCCAGATTGGGGATAAAATCCTGCCCCAAGTGGAGGAGTTCAAGTATCTTGGGGTCTTGCTCACGAGTGAAGGCAGGATAGAGCGCGAGATTGACAGGCGGATCGGTGCAGTGTCGGCAGTAATGCGAACTCTGTACCGGTCCGTCGTGGTGAAGAGAGAGCTGACAGCTCTCAATTTACTGGTTCATCTAAGCGCCTACCCTCACCTATAGTCACGGGCTATGGGTTGTGACCTAAAGAACGAAATCCCGGATACAAGCGGCCGAAATGAGTTTCCTCCGCAGGGTGTCCGGGCTCTCCCTTAGAGATAAGGTGAGAAGCTCGGTCATCCAGGAGAAACTCAGAGTATAGCCGCTGCTCCTCCACGTTGAGAGGAGCCAGATGAGGTGGCTTTCGTGAATCGTGTAGATCCATTGAGAAAATTGTTTTTATATATATGGGGGGGAGCGGCTGACAGCAGTATTGCGACAACATCCACCATATTTTCGTCAGCATTTTGGCGCTACTTTCGTCACATCATTTGCCTACTCATTTAATCAGCAAAGGTTTTCGCCAGCATGGCAAATGTTTTAGAGAAAAAAGACAAGGATCGTGCCAGGGAAATAGACAAGTCGAACGGGATCAATAACTCTTTCAGATGGGCATGGCTCGAGTGCAGCGTCATTGTACAACAGTCCGTAACCACGTGTCTGACGGAACATATCCGTAAAGTAGATGTCCCGGGGAAGGTTTTGTGTATTCTCTGTCAAGACATGATCAGCTATGGAGGTCGCGGCGCTAGGAACATTAAGGAGCACATTGAAACAAAAAAAAACACAAAGGTACTGTAATTTCTGGACTATAAGCCGCGACTTTTTTCCAAAATGTTTGACCCTGCAGCTTATAGTCAGGTGCGGCTTATATACGATTTTTTTCGTGATTTTTGTGATGACTTGATCACTTTTACTCTTAACACTATTATATACAGTAAAAGCTACAAAACAAACTGACAAATAACTCTTTTTCAAATCAGACGAGTAAAAACTGGTCAAATATTTAAAAAAAAAGATATTAAAAGTGAAGATAATTTGCAATTCTTAGTAATGACACACGAGTTTGATGCACAATTTGTCTTCGCGGGCCACATAGAATGATGTGGCAGGCCGTATCTGAGCCCGGGCCTAGAGTTTGACACCTGTGCTCTAAACCCTTTCTCTTACTCTGCCATGTCACTCAGAGATTACACAAAGCAGTGGCGCTTTTTGGACCATCTGCATTGTATTAAAACCCAATCAATCAGCATTTAAATTCAATTCTTCTGACATTTTGCTCACCAAAAACAAGTTGTAATGAATGTGAACTTTTAATGCATTTTATTCAGAAGGTTACTTTGAACCTTAAACGGCGGCGCGGCGTACTTATGGATTTTTACGGCCTCCGGCCTCCAGGGGGCGCTCTAGCAGGAAGCAAGAGCGAGACAGGCAAAGAAGAGATAATGCGCCGAAGACGCACTAGTTTGTGTTTACATTTTGCGCATCATGCAGAACGCGATCAAGACGGACATTACTGAAAGGAAGCCTTAATACACAAACCGTCATCATGGGGGACAAAAGAAATGCATATGATGCCGCTTTTAAGCCAAAGGCAGTCGATGTTGATGACATTATCTTGTGTCTACTCTGGAGCGTACTTATGGATTTTTACGGCCTCCGGTCTCCAGGGGGCGCTCTAGCAGGAAGCAAGAGCGAGACAGACGAAGAAGAGATAATGCGCCGAAGAAGACGTGCTAGTTTGTGTTTTGATCGTCTCGCGCATCACGCACACACCCGCGCTCACACAAAGACAGGAAGCTTTTATACACAAACTGTCATTATGGGGGACAAAAGAAATGCATATGATGCCGCTTTTAAGCTATACGTGTCGCTCGCTAGTTTAATGTAATTTAGCGCTTCATGCATGAATAAGATTAGCATGAACAGACCCTCTTCACACTCGAAGAAATGCATAAAAGCGACGACGAAAGAGAGACTGAGAAAGTGTGAGGCGAAGGATATCTAACGCTATTCCAATCGGACACTAAGGAGGAAGACTTCGATGGTTTCAGTGCACAGGAGGAAGATGAAGACGGCTCTTTTTTTACTTTTACTGGTATGTTTTTTTTTTAACCAGCCCTGTTAGTGCTGTGCTACCGTGTTGCTGCCGCGTCACAGGCAGTGTTTGGAAAGAAATGTTAAGGTATGTTATTAAAGCTTTAAAAAAAAATTCTGTGTCCAGTCTTTCTTTGCTAATAACTCGCGTGCTCACTTCCGCGTTGCTGCGGTACTACTGCTGCGTCACAGGCCATGTTTAGAAAGACATGTTCAAGTATGTTATTAAAACGTTAAAAAGGCTTTCTATGTACTGTCTTTCTTTGCAAAAAACTCGCGTGCACGTGCGGCTTATAGTCCGGTGCGGCTTATGTAGGAAAAAAAACTGAAATATCCCTGAATTTTAGCTGGTGCGGTTTATAATCCGGTGCGGTTTATAGTCCGGCAATTACGGTACTTTTTTACTTTTTCAAGCATGTGGGTTTTGAAAGTTACTTGATGTTACATGTAAGCTAATGTTACGCTATTGTTATGATATTATCATGATCTCGTTAAAGAATAAATCTTCAATGATATTTATATATTAGGGACGTGTGGTCTGAGGAGGCCTCCCCTGCCATCATGAAAAGGGGAAAAACAAATTCAATTGTTTGTATTATAGTCATTTTCCTTTTAATTTCAGTAGTTTTGTATCATTTTGAGCCAAAATCGCTGAATTTTTATAGTTATTTTAAAACCGAAGACGATTCGCTCAGAGGAGCCAACTTCCTGCCTTGCCTCCTCTGAGGATTGCGTAATCACACGGCTGCCTATGTTGACAGGCTATGCAGTTAGACTGAACTGCTGTCTGTCTCTATGTCGCTGTTTAAGTGTTCAAACACTGTGGCTATATTAACTAATTTCCGTACTTAAGCTGATGAATATAATATCTAGTGTTTTTTGTCATCTGTCTGTAACGTCGTGTTTCTTTACATGAACAAAACGGCTTTGAAAAGAGATCTTACGGAGGATACGAAAAAAGGTTCTCCAGCCTTATGGCAGGGGGTGCTAGTGATCCCGGGATGCTTCATGCACCTACCTGTAGAATAAGAGATCTCCAGTTCAAATTTACAGTGAACAACTGAGGAGCAGTCCATTTGTTTCGATTTACATTCGTTTTTTTTTTCTTTTTCCGTTTTTACATTTCGTTTTATAATGGAGGATTACATATCCAAACGATTTTCAACTGTGGATTTTCGGTCGAAGCAGGAGGTCATCAGTAAAGGAAGAGCAACTCCGTAGTTAAAAGCTTTGATTCGGACAACGGGACTTCGGAACGGAGTGGTACACACGATCGAAAACAAGTTTTTGATTCCATGTGTTTTATTGAGTGTTTTTATGTGTGAAGACTGCTGATATGAGATTTTAAATAAAATAGTTCAAATTAAATCATAAATAAGCCACACTAGAGCAGCGTTCCCCAACCTTTTTTGTGACACGATTAGGTGATAGACAAATTTTACGGGGGGGGACACACACGGCCCCCCAGAACCCCGGTCGGCCCCTTAGACCCCCGGCTACTTTTCAGTGTTTTTTCACATTTGCTATTCTCATCCCTGATTCATTGTTCTTTTCTCACAGTTCAATTTGCAGGCTCTTTGGGTAAACTGACAGTTTCTAGTGTCAACAATCCACGCAAAATGATTGATGCAGTTGTCACTACGCGCTCAGATGATGAGGTACGTTTCATACAGCGTGTCTGTGCGGTTTTCTTTTATCAATGATTACATTGTTTTGAATTGTCAGAACTACACGAAGAACCTTTGCTTGTTTTCCCAGGGTGGAAATATTTTTTTCAAAAGTGTCATATAGGTTAGATGCACACTCGTGCTCAAAATCTCACAGACTGGCATCTCTCTAGCCAGCAAGTTAAAGTCCCAATGATCGTCTCACACACACATCTGGGTGTGGTGTAATTTGTACTCTGCATTTCACCCATCCCCGTGTAATTTTAATCCATCCCCTGGGGGAGAGGGGAGCAGTAGCGGTGCCGCGCTCGGGAATCATTTGGTGATCTAACCCCCCAATTCCAACCCTTAATGCTGAGTGCCAAGCAGGGAGGCAATGGGACCTGCGTGAAGTTGGCCCCCCCAACCTCGCAAAATTTAAGGAAAATAGTCCGATTCGTTTGTGCTTCGTTTGTGCCGGTTTATGCAGCAAAAATCATCGTTTGTGCTGCTATGGTTTTTTAGTTATGAACGATTATTTTATAGGTCATCCAGAGTTCACCCAGTCCCCCCTTTCCCCCCAAATGGACCCAAAATGGTACCGTCCGTTTGTGCTTCGTTTGTGCTGGTTTGTGCAGCAAAAATTTTCGTTTGTGCTGCTTTCGTTTCGGAGATATTACACATTTATTTTTTAGCAATGACGTCATCGAGCCCCCCCTTTTTCTCCAAATGGACCCAAAATGGTACCGTTCGTTTGTGCTGGTTTGTGCAGCAAAAAGTTTCGTTTGTGCTGCTTCCGTTTCGGAGATATTAGGCATTTAATTTCTAGCGATGACGTCACCGTGAACTTGGCCCCCCCTTTTTCTCCAAATGGACCCAAATTGGTACCGTTCGTTTGTGCTTCGTTTGTGCTGGTTTGTGCAGCAAAAAGTTTCGTTTGTGCTGCTTCCGTTTCGGAGATATTGGGCATTTAATTTCTAGCGATGACGTCACCGTGAACTTGGCCCCCCCTTTTTCTCCAAATGGACCCAAATTGGTACCGTTCGTTTGTGCTTCGTTTGTGCTGGTTTGTGCAGCAAAAAGTTTCGTTTGTGCTGCTTCCGTTTCGGAGATATTAGACATTTAATTTCTAGCGATGACGTCACCGTGAACTTGGCCCCCCCTTTTTCTCCAAATGGACCCAAATTGGTACCTTTCGTTTGTGCTTCGTTTGTGCTGGTTTGTGCAGCAAAAACTTTCGTTTGTGCTGCCTCCGTTTCGTAGATATTACACATTTATTTAATAGCGATGACATCACGTAGCTCCGCCCCCGTATTTACTTCCAAATGGACCCAAAATAAAATAGTGCCGTTCGTTTGGGCTTCGTCTGTGCTGGTTTGTGCTGCAAAAAGTTTCGTTTGTGCTGCTTCCGTTTCGGATATATTAGGCATTTAATTTCTAGCGATGACGTAACCTCCAAATGAACCCAAAATGGTACCAATTGATTGTGCCGCAAAACAAATTTGTTTGCATGATTATAATCATACATCTTCATTAACCCCGTGTCATGTATTTTATTCTAACAAATTTTCACTTGACATCATAACTCTTCAATTCTTACACATGTATTATCCAACTAATTACCATGCAAAGTGACCTCTGCAGGCCGGTAAGACATATCGCAACAGGGTTTCATTAAGAACAGTGATGACTCTCTACACACTGGTAGCTCAAAACGGTTTCTATCTGGACAGTTGCGTGTCCAGGTAGCCAAGGAACTTTGTGAGGGCAGGATGGAACCACATGTATGGCGAGCATCACAGGCAAATAAACTGATGACCTTCGGAGTCCCTGAGCCAAGCCACCTGCCAAATTTGGCCACCCTGCGCAAGGCAAAGCAAGAGAAAAATTATTTGCCATTAGGTGACAAAAATCCAATCTTATCATTGCAGATGTTGAAATACAGTGCACCTCACAGTGACAGCATCAGACATTGGACTTGACAAGTTTTTCTGTCACTATTGGAGTCAAACACAAATGCATATGTACAAGAGCTTAAAGAAATCAAACCCAATATTATGTGTTGATGCAACGGGCTCAATAGTTAAAAAACTGATGAGGCCGAATGGCATGTCTGGCCATATCTTCCTGTATCAGGGTGTTATGACAGGGCATACCAGCTCCAGTGTCCCAGTCGTGCAGATGTTGTCAGAGAAGCATGATATTAATGCTATCACACAGTGGCTGAAGGAATGGATCCATGCAGGTGCATCTGTTCCTAAAGAAGCAGTAAGTGACTTTTCGCTGGCGATTCTTGGAGCTCTAGTCAAAGCTTTTACCCCTTATCCTGATTTGAAGAGCTACATCAATGAGTGCTTTAACATTTCACACGGGAATCAGCCTGGACATCTACCTCGATGTTTTGTCAGGGTAGATGTAGCACACTGTATTAAGATGATCTGCCGATGGGACTGCCTGAAAAACAAAAGACCTCGTGTTAAGGATTTCTTTGTCAGGTCAATTGCACAGCTTCTTAAGTCACAATGTTTGCAACATGCAAAAGAACTTCTCCGTGCTATCACCATAGTGGCACTGAGTGAGACAGAGGGTAATGACAGTTCTGGAGCCCCTATTCCATCAGAAAAGTGCAAGAAATACTTGAGAGCGCAAATCGCGGAGGAATTTGTCCCCATTTCAGATGAGGAAGATGAGGGACAAGAACCAGGTGATGCATTAAACCAACACATCCAGACTAATGGCAGTGGGTGACAGAAATATGTGAGGAGAGCAGGTCACTTGCCATGGCTGATGGGGATAGAGACAACATCCACTTCCTCCCTGAGATTATTCCCCAAATAACAGGACTTGGAAGTTACTTGTCACTCTGGACAGCAATAATGGTCCCTCTCTTCAAAAGCACCAGCATCACTGCAAGTTCCGCAGCTGTTGAAGCAGAGTTCAAAAACATAAAAAAAGGCCTTTTCAAGCATGAAAGCCTACCCATGCGTGTGGACCGGTTTGTTGCTCGTCATCTTTCCTTCATTGAAGGAAACATGCGGATTTGCTTTGCAAAACAAAAAAGTGAAAAGGATGAGTGTGATGCCACGACTGTCAAAGAGCCTGACAACGTCTGCAGTACTTCTCAAACTGAAGTAGTAAACAAAAGGGAAAAAAAATCTCATCCTGAAGAAGCGGAGCCAGATGCATCTACTGACAGTGCAGTTGAAAACTGGAGAGGTTTAGCGGTCCCACCGAAGAAAAGAAAGATCACGTCACATCTTTCTCCTTGTCCTGAATGGCTGCATATTGATACACGAGTGGGCTGGAAAGAAGTCAAGGTACCATTGTTGAAAAACGGGAATCATCAACAGCCTGTTAAACTTCGCACATCAAAAGTGTTTGTGCTCAATACCTGTGCATTTGATTCTGTCTTGCAATGCTTATGCTGTTCTTTCTGTGAAAGTTTTTCATTTGAAAAGACTGTTCTGAACTATGAACATGGGAACCAATTCCTCCACCTGGTGAAAACCGTCACAACACAGGGTGTGAACCAACAGGTATACTCACAGAGGGCAGAACTGCTGGGGCAAATATTCAAACCTGTCCTCCTGATCTCTGGTGCCCTCCAAATTGATGCACAATGCCACATCTCCACTGTAATTGAGAGCGCAATGAGGAATGTCCCAAGTGTTCATTTGATAAAACAATGCTCCTCACAGTACTGCAGTTTAAGCCAACAAGTAACGAGGCAAGTTTCATTTGTTTGTGTAAACATTGCTGTCCTGCAGACCTGTGGCATGGCTTCTCTTCAGACTGCTGCTGAAGAGAGACTCAGTCTTCCTGACTCTCTCTGCCTCAGGCCAATAGAAAACCCTTCCTAGTGTCCGTCTTCATTCGAAACACAGGACGACAGTGCAGGCAAGGCTCTGTGTTCAGGTAATGTCACTCACAGCTACAATCTGGGAGAGTTTGTGTGGATTGGCACTGACCTTGGTAGCAGTTGCAAGGAAGTTGCCTTGCTTGAATTTCCCTCCAGTCTGGAGCTAAAAGAGAAGACATTTACTTTAAGAGCTGTCATTGGCTTTGAACCAGGACTGACCCAGGATTCTCTTGGCCATTATGTGGCATACTGCAGGAGGACTGCATATGCCTGGGAGATCTATAATGACCTGGGAAGTGGAGTGAAAGCAGCATCAGTAAACACTAAAATCTTCCCGCATGCTGTGTTCTACACATTGCAGTGATACATTGTTTGAATTGTTGTAAAAAATGTTGATGATGTTCCCTTTGACAAAGAAAGTTATTTTTTCACGTTTTCAAGTTTCTTTTTCTGGCTGTCATCAACTTCACATACATGTATTAATTGTTGCATTAATCAATGTTTTGGAACAAACATAGACTCACCAGGTATTTAGGTTGCAGTGAACCTTTTACACGTCAGATTTAATTGAAAATAATGATCATATGGGGTAATGATAACAAGGGAATTAATCAATAAGCACAATAAAAAAATAAGAACAGAAATACCCTCGTACCAAAAGCCGTTTCCCGCAGTGAAAGTTTTCTGCAAGATAAAAAGAAGAAAAAAAGACGAAGAACATATTTACCTTGTATTCGTCCTACATCAGGAGCATTCCAGTCCAGGAGCTTGAAATTCGCGACGAAATACGGTGACGTCATCACTATAAATTAAATGTGTAATATCTGCGAAACCTTGGCAGCACAAACGAAACTTTTTGCAGCACAAACCAGCACAAACGAAGCCCAAACGAACGGCACTATTTTATTTTGGGTCCATTTGGAAGTAAATAGGGGGGCGGGGCTACGTGATGTCATTGCTAGTAAATAAATGTGTAATATCTCCGAAACGGAAGCAGCACAAACGAAAGTTTTTGCTGCACAAACCAGCACAAACGAAGCACAAACGAAAGGTACCAATTTGGGTCCATTTGGAGAAAAAGGGGGGGCCAAGTTCACGGTGACGTCATCGCTAGAAATTAAATGCCTAATATCTCCGAAACGGAAGCAGCACAAACGAAAGTTTTTGCTGCACAAACCAGCACAAACGAAGCTCAAACGAAAGGTACCAATTTGGTTCCATTTGGAGAAAAAGGGGGGGCCAAGTTCACGGTGACGTCATCGCTAGAAATTGAATGCCCAATATCTCCGAAACGGAAGCAGCACAAACGAAACTTTTTGCTGCACAAACCAGCACAAACGAAGCACAAACGAACGGTACCATTTTGGGCCCATTTGGGGGAAAAGGGGGGGCCAAGTTCACGGTGACGTCATCGCTAGAAATTAAATGCCTAATATCTCCGAAACGGAAGCAGCACAAACGAAACTTTTTGCTGCACAAACCAGCACAAACAAAGCACAAACAAACGGTACCATTTTGGGTCCATTTGGAGAAAAGGGGGGGGGCCAAGTTCACGGTGACGTCATCGCTAGAGATTAAATGCCCAATATCTCCGAAACGGAAGCAGCACGAACAAATTTTTTTGCTGCACAAACCAGCACAAACGAAGCACAAACGAACGGTACCAATTTGGGTCCATTTGGAGGAAAAGGGGGGGCTCGATGACGTCATCGCTAAAAAATAAATATGTAATATCTCCGAAACGAAAGCAGCACAAACGAAAATTTTTGCTGCACAAACCAGCACAAACGAAGCACAAACGGACGGTACCATTTTGGGTCAATTTGGGGGGAAAGGGGGGGCTGGGTGAACTCTGGATGACCTATAAAATAATCGTTCATAACTAAAAAACCATAGCAGCACAAACGATGATTTTTGCTGCACAAACCGGCACAAACGAAGCACAAACGAATCAGACTATTTTCCTTAAATTTTGCGAGGTTGGAGGGGCCAACTTCACGCAGGTGGCAATGGGTCCCATTTTTATAGTCTTTGGTATGACCTGGCCAGGGTTTGAACCCACAACCTTCCAGTCTCAGGGCGGACACTCTACCACTAGTCCACTGAGCTCCCCTTATTGAGAATTTGAGTACTGTCATCAAATACTTCAAAAGCCACACATATTTTGCACTCAAATTGATGCTGTGTTCTGTTACTGGTACATCGGAAGTTTGTGTTTTACTTTTGAGAAAACGATATAAATTGTTTGTTACCTTCAGAAACACCGTACTGTATTTTATGTCTTCTTGAATATTTTCTCTGACATTTTGCATGCTTTCATCACCAGGAAAAGAGAGAAAAGCAGGTTTGGAATAAAAGACGACAGATTCTATACACTGTGGAGAAGGTAAATTGAGAATCTGATGAACCTTCTACAAATTCAACCCGTGTGCTGAAAGTTTAATTTCACTCACCGTCTTCAGATCTACAGTTTGCTGCTTGAGGTCCAAGACTTTGAGAAACGTTTTGTCCATGCACCAGAGGAGGACAGGGAGACCTTACTGGAGCAGCACAAAACCAATACTATGCAGCTCTGTAATTCTCTCCAAGAGAAGGAGTGGGATGACAGGTAGGGACAATGGACAGTCGACCCTGGCTTTTCGTGGCGGTTAGGGACCTTAAATAGCACAAAATTGCAGATGGTCATATGGCACTGGTAGACCATAGTCACTTTATAAACTTTATCCCAGAAAGGTTTTCGTTTTTCGATTTGCAAAATTGTTTTGGAACTACATAACTAATCTACTTAGATGCAACCGTAGCGCGTCGCCGACCGCGCAACTGCACCGCGCTGGTCGCATTATTGTGACAGAGCCGTCGCTGAAATTTAGAAAATATATTTAAAGTCCTGATGTACTTTCAAAAATTTAAAGGGACCTCATTGCGCAGGGAGATTAATTTGGTCCAATCGCGCAACCGCAGCGCACTGGGCGCTCACTGTCGCATTGCTTTAAGAGGGTCTTTGTGTTTTAGGATGGCTTTACTGTTCCCACTTGCTTTCTTTGGAGGCATGATTAGGGGTTAATACAATCCTCAAAGTAATGAAAATAAAATAATGAGCGGGGTCAGTCAGCATCGGGCCGCGCGATCGGGTTTTCTCAGGTCGTTGCGGCTCATCTCGCGACGTTCGACCCTCGAATTTTGTTCGAAAACCGAACCAAAGAAATCTAGAATCTTTCGCTTGAATTCCGATTTGTTCGAGAACCGGGACGTTCGAAAACTGAGGTTTGACTGTACATCAATAACTCAATGTTGCTCAAACGTTAATATCACACAACACACAAAATAAACACGTAAAGCAGGGGTGGGCAATTAATTTTTACAAGGGGCCACATGAAAAACCTGAGTTATGTCAGAGGGCCACACCAACGATAACTTAAACCAGCTCAACTTTATTCCATTGTAATATGCACTGAATTATTTATTTTAAATAGCTGGTACTTGTTAGAGATTTGCTCACTCCAACTAACTAACAAGAACCACACGGGAGACAAGTAAGTCCTTTTAGACACCTGCTGGTGGAGAGTCCATTCGTCGCTGTGCGTGCAGCGATGTTCGAATGAAGGTCTGAACCCTCCTTCCTGCAAGGGCATATTTATTAGGAGGAACAGAGTGGGGGTGAGAGTGGACAGGTTTGGTGAACCCCCGGCCTCTGGTAAGATCAGAGCAGGGGGTGTTTTACGATGTTGTGGGAAACCGAACAACTTTGATTGCTTCCTCTGCAGCTGGTCAATCAAGCAGAGAATGCAACCACTTTATTTTACTGGGTTGTGAGAGCAAGACAAGATTGGTTAATCATTATAGTCTACATTCCAACATAATCCTATGATAAAGATAACCTGGAAAACCCTAACATCTCCCTCCTGTTTTATCATATGATTATGCCACCCCAAACAACAAAGACAAGTAAAAAAACACATATATATGTATAATGAAGAAAGAAGAATAGTAAAAATAAAAAACAACAAACAATGATAGCAACACTTTCCAGTGAAGATGAGGCATTACCTTAATACCCCAGATCAAACTTATTGTGTAAGTGAAAAGCCTGCTGGCCAGATGTTATTAGCAGGAAAATTCTTACACGGCCCCTCTGCCTTAGGCGACCAGAATGCTATCAATAAAAAACAAAAAGAAAAACACAGAAACAGTACATCAGTGTATCCATTACTTGCGAAGCATATTTGATGGTCAAATCAACAAGTTTCCGTAATACATGCTCAACAGAGCAGCATCTACGCAATCCACGTCTCATTATCATTATCACATCTGTCACGTCTAAGAAGTTGTATATGTGCTCGTGTTTTCGTCAGCTGATGATCTTCTAGTCTGTAGGTGTGGTCTGTCACTCACACTGGCGCACACACTCGTGTCCAGTTGGCAGGCAGCATCGGACAACTCTGGTGACCACAAAACCACGATCCGTTCTGAACAGGCACGTGCACTCACAGGATGGAGGTGAGGCAGTGCTTCTGAACTTCTGGATGAAGTAGGTCCCGTCCGATGGTGCAGCCATGTCGGTAGTAGAGCCCTTACACCTTGAAAACGGCTCTCTCATCCTGGCACACAGCGGTGATGTCCAAAGCTCCCATCCAGTTTCCTCCTGGAGAGCAGTCGTCGTTAATGCATTTGTGGGTCCTGCAACCTTGGATGCAACATGTGTAGTCAGCAAGACTTGGAATGGTCCCTCTGTCGTGGCTGGCCCAGTTCCTTCTTTTGATGACCTTGATGTAGACCCAGTCTCCTGGATTGATGGGGTTGTCGACCTGTGAGGAGGAAAGATCAGGCGGCAGTAAATTTGTCTTTGACACAGTTTGAGCGTCCTGATCATATAATCTGCCAAGGACTGCTCTTCATCTGTTGCTTGCAACTCTCGTAGTCAATTGTAGTGCCCATTTAACTGGCAAATAGGAGTGTTTGCGGGAAGAGTTTGGACACTTCCTAATGATTCCCTTTAACCAAAGACTATTTATGACAGGGGCGTTGCCATTTATTGCCTCCTGGTTTAAAAGAGATTGTCTTACCCATGCCTTCTTTCTCCTCACACGCTCGCACCCACACAGGGTGTGCGCACACACACCCACACATCTGCACGCACACATACACAAAACGGCATACAAAGTTCAGACGAACAACAACAGACTGTCACAATTTTACAGAGATCACGCACAAACACAGAACACACAGACAAAGGGATTCTAATCCATCTCTCATGTAGCTTCTTTTGATAGAATCTCCTATTGGTAACTGTATAGCAGACGTTTTAGCATATAATCCCATACTCTGCTCTCTCACTTCTACTTTTTCATGTCGGTGCAGTCGTAGGTGGCCCCTATTGCAGTCATTGTCTTGTTAACTGTCGCCTTGTGACTCCTATGCATGATTGTGTGAATGTCAAAAATTGGACGTACCTAACTTTCTGACCATCCAACCTCCACTGTGGTACAAAAAATCTTACTATTGTATTGAGTAGGTACATTGAGCAACCTAGCTTCCTCCTGACTGCCAAATGTCCTGTTCTAAAATTTATATAACTCGACCTCTACGTCTTAAGCTTGATGAGCCAAAATATCAGATCTTGCTCTTGTTTCCTACCGTTTTAGCCTATTTGTTTTATCCAAATCCGTTCAATCTCTGATTATAATGCTTTTCTCTGTAGCCCTACGTATTTTTCAATTTTTTTTTTTTTTTTTTTAATTTATCAAATCTCCTCAGTTCTGTCAAACTCAGTGCACAATGAACCTCCCTTCCACTTTGAACCAAGCTTCACCAAATTTGGTAACGCCGTAGCAAGGAGTGCGATTTGGTTGTCGGACACTCCAAGTCCATATCTTTTTGCCGCACTTCACCCTCTCAAGTTGGTGTTCTTTTGTTGTTGCTTCAGAGCGACCCCATCCATTACTCTTGAATGAGTCCATTGTTCAAATGAGTCAATTTTCATCATTGTGAGTTCCTCCGCTTTTCACTGTCTTTTCCATCCCAGAGGATGTTGTATTTCCTCCGGAGTGTACTTGTCCCCCTCCAAGCACAACAGCAGTCTTTTCTTGTCCTTCGCCAAAGGTCAAAGGTGCTTCAGACCCAGGCACCATTTTGTAGTTGTAATTATCAATCCAAAAGCTACGTGTTTCTTTCTAACATTCAACCTGCTCAAAATCACTCTTTCATCAAAGTCGCTCTACTAATTTTCCATAGTAGTCGCCAAAGACTTCAACCATTCAACCTTTCATTCAGGCAATCATTCATCAATGCTCATCATATGCATCTCACACAGTCTCCAAAAAGGATTCTTCCTATCACATTGGTCCCAATTCATCCAAGCTCACCACACAACATTCATATATCATTTTCAACTCAAGTTTCCTGGTAGAACAATCCACCAATTAAAAAAAAACTTAACTAAAATAAACTGGCAAATTAATCTGAATTTTTTCTTTGTTTTTAAATTTGAAGAACTCAATCTCTCAGATTTATCTTGCATTTAGAATCTTGTATAATCTTATAACACAACCGATCAATTATTCCTATTAAATGTAGCATTGCAAAATCTTAAATTCACAATTTAGCTTCTTTCAATTCCTGAAAGCATGTTCTGTCGTTTTTTTTCTTCGAATTTCTCATGTGGGCTCGACACTTAACATGCACTAGTGTGGATTAGTTTCTGCTCGCAAACAGACTTCCCTCTTTTCCTCTCCTTTTTATCTGTCGAATTGTTTCTGTTCTGCGGTGTAAATTGAATAGACAACAGTCTAGCAAATTTCTTTATACTAAAAGTTCAGCCAATCTTCATCAATTTAACCCATACGCACACACATGTACAGCTCTCGCGTGCGGAAGGTAGGTCCCAGCACCAATGATTCGTCACAGGCTGGCCATTTCCTGTGGTCAATCATGAGCTGGTCCCTCCCATGCACACGAGGACAGCACATTCTAATTTTATTTATTTATCTTCTAGAAGCAAGTTGTATTTCTTTACCACTTGATTTGCATATTTTAACTTTAGTGTAACACAATTTGATCTCTGGTCATTTGTCATTGGGCATACAAACAGCATTGTCATACTTCTTGTATGGACAGGAGCTCTAATAAGAAAACATTTTAATAACCCGTGAATCACATGTTTTGTTGTCATATGGACATCTGTTAATTCTTTCTTTGTATGAGTATGAACGGTCAAAGAGGAGGAAGCTTGTCATGCTAAAAATGTGGCTTTTCCTCTGCTCCTTCCTCCACCCTTTGATTGGTATTATTTTGCAAAACGACACTCTCGTGCAAAGTGTCCTCGTCTCCCACAGTTCCAACAGTTGTCTGAATCTGATGGGGGTTTTGATTTGAATGGTGGCTTGCAACATTGTTGGTATCTAACTCTTCCTCTGCCCCTTTGGGAACTTTGGTAGAAGATCGTTGTATCTTCATTTAGATCATTATCATCATCTAGATGAAATACATCAGAACTTTTGCCTTTCTCAATCCCTTTGTCAGCGTCTCTGGGCCACTGCATGTTTTTTGTAAACCAAGCAGTGTCCGCTTCCACCAAGTGTTTCCTCGCCCAATTACCTAAGTCAGGGGGGAAACCAGTGAGGAGCGCAATTTTAAGATGTTGCTGATAAGCACTCTCATCTGCATCATTGAATGGGATGACACTATGCACAAAGAATTATTTTTCAAATCTCAATTGAATGGCAGCCTCATCACTTTTCAACTTTCTATCTTTTGTCTTTTGGATTTGTTCTCTTCTTTCTTGTGAAGCTTTCAACCACACTGTAGCACTTCTACCACTTCAGCATGTATTGCATACAATTAAGAAATCTACTTGCCATGAACTTCTCATCTCAAAGAAGAGCAGAGCAAGAGACTTACCGTTCTTATTTCCCATCTTAATTTCAGTAGTTTAAGGTTTTACAATTTTTTTCAATTTTTTTTTTCTTTGAGGATCCTCAATGCAGGTTTAAATTGACCTTTCAACAAATTACTAGCCTGTATTAATGCCGTGGATCAATGCTAGAACTGCTATTTAGTCAATTTATCCTACCAGTCACACACTCAATCACACAAGTTATCCCTGCCTACGCGAAGTCCTCCTTTTAAAAAAAAAAAGGAGCTGCTTCATCCAGTGAGGGGACTCTACAACACCCCCCACCTTCCCTGGGAACTAAAGACAACAGTCCTTGTCCCCAGCCCTGCCAACGCGAAGTCCTCCTTTTAAAAAAAAGGAGCTGCTTCATCCAGTGAGGGGACTCTACAACACCCCCCACCTTCCCTGGGAACTAAAGACAACAGTCCTTGTCCCCAGCCCTGCCAACGCGAAGTTGTACTCTTTAGAACAGTGGTCGTCAAATAATGATCCACGGAGGTACTGAGATTTTAAAACAGTTTGAGAACCACTGCTCCAAAAGAGACACCTCATCCAGAGGGGAACTCTACAACACCCCCTCCTTCCACAAAACTGACTTTTTCCTGTGCACTTCCACCTTTTTACGCGTTTCACAAACAACAACACAATCACACAACTTCAAGCCTTTAAATTACTTGTCCCCTGGTTCGTTGCACTGCCGGGTCCTGTCAATCCACCTCTGTCAGACGAAGGCAGACGTAAGATGCTGGCCCAGCAAAGAATTCTCTTCCCAGGACTTTCTCCTCCAGGTCCTCTTAATGGACGCTGGCTTGTCGACAATGCAGCACGTCTGCCTTCGTCAGCCAGATAGCGGGTATGAGGGATCCCGGGTTTCGGCACCAAAATGTTAGAGATTTGCTCACTCCAACTTATTTTGCAAGAACCACACGGGAGACAAGTACGTCCTTTTAGACACCTGCAGGTGGAGAGTCCATTCGTCGCTGTGCGTGCAGCGATGTTCGAATGGAGGTCTGAACCCTCCTTCCTGCAAGGGCATATTTATTAGGAGGAACAGAGTGGGGGTGAGAGTGGACAGGTTTGGTGAACCCCCGGCCTCTGGTAAGATCAGAGCAGGGGGTGTTTTACGATGTTGTGGGAAACAGAACAACTTTGATTGCTTCCTCTGCAGCTGGTCAATCAAGCAGAGAATGCAACCACTTTATTTTACTGCGTTGTGAGAGCAAGACAAGATTGGTTAATCATTATAGTCTACATTCCAACATAATCCTATGATAAAGATAACCTGGAAAACCCTAACAGTACTGGTAATTAGAACAATACAATTATTTGGTTTATATTTATATTACGCTATGTTAAATTGTGGTGTATACGTCAAATAAAAAAAATCATTAATCAGTACAATTTATTCTTAACTTCTTTAACTTTTCCTCAAACTGTGAATTACAACACATTTATAGAAACATATCAATGTGTCCTGAACCCGCCTTGTTACGTTACGTCGGGAGAATGACACATTCTCAAATGCGCTCTTTTTCTCCGGGCTTATCAGTGCAACAGAGTCCAATAAGCACTCCTTAATAAACTCTCCGTCAGTAAACGGCTTACTTTTTCTGGCAGTTTTGCGGGAAATGACAAAACTTGTCCTGACCGCTGCATCTCTGTGGGTGTGAAGTTTGATAAAAAGTCCTTGTTGGGCTTGCAGTTTTGCTAGCAATGCATCAGCCTCTGTTGCGCGCTCTTTATGAGACAGATTTCTGTATTTTTCCTCATGCTTGGTCGTGTAGTGGCGACTCATATTATATTCTTTAAATACAGCGACCTGTGTGCCACAAACCTGGCACAAAAGTGCGACGCCTTTCAAAATAAAAGCAGCACAGTTGTATTGCATGTACGACACAGATTTTTTAAATTTATTAAGTTGTAATCAAATGTAATTTATGATTGCGGGCCGGACAAAGACGCACAAAGGGCCGGATATGGCCCGCGGGCCGTATTTTGCCCCCGGGTCTGACGTAAAGCTTACTTTAATAAATTAGTCCTCATCCACGAATAAATATTTGTCCATATATAAGGCACACCGGATAATAGGGCGCACTGTCGGCTTTCGAGAAAATATAAGGTTTTTAGATGCGCCTTATAGTGCAGAAAATACGGTAATTTATATTTTTATGTATTGTGAAGTGGAGACATTACACAACAGGTCCACCCTGGCAATGACCCCTTAAAAATAAATTAGGGAATTTTTAGTAATCCACTCATTAGTGCCAAAACCGTAGGTGTGTGTTTCAGAGAATGGTTTTCAAATGGCAGTTTGCGAACCACTGAGGGTATACTGTATAAATGAAAGATTTTATCATGCCCACAGAAACACATGTTGCACACACTAATTATTTTCGTTGTGCTCTTTGGAAAGGGTGAGCGATGAACGTTGCGTAATGATCATGTCGGTGAGGAAAGGCAAGCGGCTCATCTCCAGGCTCCTACCCTACCTACCCGCCTCTCATGCTGCCACCGTTGTCATGGCAATTGCTCGAAACCTTCCGACCCTGGCCAAGAAGGACAAGCAGGACCAGGTAATCAAGACCTTTTACTATCATATTGGAGCTGCGACTAATAATTATAATAATAATTCATTAATCCGTCTTTTTTTTTTTTATTATTAAGTGAATCTCATTTTATTTTTAATTTTGATCTCTTCATTTTCCATCCATCCATCCATTTTCTGAACCGCTTAGTCCCCACGGGGGTCGCGGGCGTGCTGGAGCCTATCCCAGCCGTCATCGGGCAGTAGGCGGGGGACACCCTGAACCGGTTGCCAGCCAATCGCAGGGCACACTCTCTTCATTTTTAAAAGGGAATTATTTCAAATTGATAGTGCTCAAAGGTTGCTGCATAAAGTTCCTGAGCTCTGGCTTGAAGTCATAATTTAGGATTTTTAAGAAGTCAAAGTTGGTATTAAATTACAATTATACTGAGACACACTAAAACAGACATGACCAAAGTCCGGCCCGTGGGCCAAATCCGGTGTGTAAATTTAGACCGGCCCGAAGCATTGTGTCATAAAATCAATAATATGTGGCCCGCTGGCATTGTCGCGGGGACCTGCGCGCCCCCGAGCAAGCCACAGAAATGAAACGCGTACGAACGCACATGAGCGAGCGCTCATGATCAGGTGCGAGCGCAGTCACCCCCGTTCCTTCCCAGTTCACGCGCACACAGGTGGTGTCCATTTGTGATAATCTGATAATCAGTGACACAGACAATTCCTCATTCAAATGTCCGCACACCAAGGACTAAGGCGACGCTAAGATCAGAGACTCTGCCAGTGACGCTGCACAGGGAAAGACGAAATAACCCACGGACTACTGGTGAATGCTCTATTTACTACCAACTCTACAGACACGTCCGCGCCACCCACTCACAGTGATCAGCAAAAAGAATAGGGATTATGAAGTATTTTGTTGTGTATGAAGTTAAAATAAAAAAGATAAAACGGAGAATGATTTAATTTGGATTAAAAGTCTGACATGATACTACCTGGCCTGTTTACTGCTGTCGAAACACCAATAGCACCCTTCTCATTAATACAACAAAAACAATAATAAAACAAACTCAATACATGTAATGAAAACATTCATTCAACTTTCATAAAATTGTTAATTTATTAATACTTTAATCTTTAACTATGCTGGTGATGCCACTGACAATATATTCTCATTTGCAATATCAACCTGCATACAGTAAAGTTACATATTTACTAGTTAATTTACAATGGTAATGGCTGAGGAATGTCAGTCCAAATACAGCCCCCTATACATTTCATCTAACTAAATAAAGTCAAGTTTATTTATATAGCCCTAAATCACAAGCAGTCTCAAAGGGCTTCACATATACAAAATAAATTGACAATTATTCTCAAAGCATCCCCTGATCTGAAGCTCCCAAGAGGGCAAGGAAAAACTAAAGAAAAAAACTCCTAGGGGAAAAATGAGAAACCTTGAGAAGGGACCACAGATGGGAGGATCTCCCTTTCAGGATCACCAGGCTGCAATTGATGCAGAGAGAGTACATAAAATACATAATATAAAAAAAATCAAAGAAAAGTGGATGTCCAATTCAAAGCGAAGAACTGCAGGAGGTGCCCTCGATTGTCCTGGCAGTGTCTTCGAGGGGGGTAATCCGCTACAGTTCCCTCTTCTTGATATTCCACGAGAATCCAGACAGCCGCTGTAAATCAAATCTGGCTCCCTTTGCAAAAACATTGGACCCCCGGCACTAAAACATGCAAATAAATTCTACTATATACAGTAGGTGCTTAAAATGTCTTTGTCATCCTGTGTCTATAATAAAAAAAAGTCTCAAGTCAAATGCCACTTGAATATTTTTGGGGGGGACAATATAATCAATCACTCTCATACACGACCTCTTATGAATTCCATTTAAATCTTTTATATTAAACATTAAACTGATGAAAAACACGTAGTCCATCTATCCATCCATTTTCTGTACTGCTTGTCCCCACTGGGGTCGTGGGCGTGCTGGAGCCTATCCCAGCAGTCATCGGGCAGTAGGCGGGGGACACCAGCTAA
This sequence comes from Syngnathus floridae, assembly GCF_059516105.1. Taxonomy (NCBI): domain Eukaryota; kingdom Metazoa; phylum Chordata; class Actinopteri; order Syngnathiformes; family Syngnathidae; genus Syngnathus; species Syngnathus floridae. Next base: position 6,379,425 of record NC_142416.1, on the reverse strand, counting down.
CCACAGGGCACACAGAGACAAAGAAACATCCACACTCGCACTCACACCTACAGACAATTTGGAGTGCTCAATCGGCCTCCAAAAAAACGTAGTAAGTAAAAAAAAAAAAAAAAAAAAAAAAAGGATTTTCCTCTTGAATCATGATTTCACATATTTTTTAAACTTAGGTTGAATGTAACTCCATTTACCACACCATTTGCCGTTTATTAAACAAGACAGTGTACAGTATAAGAACATTTTGTTCCAAACATTTAATGAATGAAATAATATAGTAATGGGTTCATGTGTAATGCTGTATTCACACCAAATATATTGCAAGCGTTTCTGGCGACAAGATTCAACCACAATATAGTTCCTGCGTGCATGCGTGTGTCTTAGAAAGATTACACTTGGTGTACTCCGCGTTCTTTATATTGAGAAATGACCAGTGAGTGCAGCCATTACCTCTTAAGTTTATAAGCCTCTGTCAGAATTCAATTGTTAGCCAGCAGTGTTTTTTCATCATCGTGATTTTGCATTTTATTGGTTTAGAGATGCAAATATGTCGTGAAAATAGGGTCTGGGTCCAAAGTTAATGCAAGGTTTATGCCACCAAATATTAAATGTTATTAACTTTGTTAATTTAGTCCTGTCAGTTCCAAGGTCCAATCCTTTTACTCACTTGAAAAGGTGATGGCTTCAAACTGTTTTGTCATGATGTTGAGGGGGATGGGTGGTTAAAGTATGGGATAGGATCTACAGTAGATTGGAATTGCTGTCAAGTACAGTATTTGTGGAAGTGATTTTTTTTTATTTTTTTTTACAGGTATTGTATCTGCACATCAGGACTGATGTTTCTCTGTCATTATTAGGTGCTGTGCCTGTTAGTGGAGCCTGTCTCTGCGGTGATCATGTCCTTATCAAGCTCTGCCCTCACAGACTTGCTCCAGGAGCTTCAGGGCAGTGAGGGTCAACTTGCCATTGTACTACACAACAAGGTACACACACTTGTATGTAACACAACAGAAGAGTCAGCTTACTACACGTCAAACCCTGCATGACAATGGGACTCCCACATCCAATTAGATTAAACAGAACGGTCCATTATTATTGTTTTTTCCTCTTGAATTTTAGTTTTAAATCCCAAATTATTTTCATGTTCATGTTCTTAGCAACTTAAGCAATATGTTCACAAGGTCTTTTGCTTTTGGTCTTGGGATCTGCACATTTCGGAACAAAGCATGTTTAGCTCAGGGACATAAAACTTCATAAATGAAAAATATAAATCTATGGAAAATTGCCTTCCTGAACAGTATGATGGCTGGACATTTCTAAGGGCTTAGAATCAGTGATGCCGATAATGCATTAGTAACAAGTTACTCAATAACGATGGACATTTTGAGAAACTTTTAATCTGCGTTACTATTTGTACTATATACTATATACCAAAAAACACCAACATTAAAAATAAGAGTAAAAATAAAAAAATATATAAAATATATATATATCGTATTTTTCGGACTCGGTCGCTCCGGAGTACAAGTCGCATCAGCCATAAAATGCACAATAAAGGGGAAAAAAACCCATATACGTCGCACCGGAGTTTAAGTCGCATTTTGTGGGAAATGTATGTGACAAAATTCAACAGCAAGTACAGACATGAACCAGCAAAAACAGGCCAAATGATACGGTTTGCTAACGTGGCTTAAACACAAACGAGGAGCTGAGAACGGGCCTAACGTAACATTAACAGTTATTCAAATGACTATAACATAAATAATATGTTTATCAAACCATCTGTCACTCCGAATCATTGAATACCTCGATCGAATTCTTCGTCCTTTCTGTAAACAACGCTGCGCGTGCGGCGCGCCGCTGACGTCGGACTCATCGTCAGTTGCAGTTCAAATTATTCCACTGGCCCATATAACGATATAAAAACTGTATATCAAATAATTATAATATAAACAACAATATTATCAAACCGTCTGTGTCACTCCAAATCAATGAATCTATCGATCGAATTCTTCGTCCCTTATGTAAACGACAGCGCGTGTGCGGCGCGCTGCTGACGTCGGAGTCGTCATCAGCTGCAGTTCAAATTATTCCACAGGCCCATATAACAATATATAAACTATATATCAAATAACAATAATATAAACAACAATTTTATCGAACCATCCGTGTCACTCCAAATCATTAAATCCATCGGAATCTTCGTCTTGTCTCACTTAAAGGAAATAAAAACAGCTGTTGAGTACGTGCGCCGCTGACGTCAGACTAGATATATCAAATAAGTGTAATATAAACAACAATTTTAACGAACCATCTGTGTCACTCCAAATCATTAAATCCATCGGAATCTTCATCCGCTGTGTCACTTAGAAAAGAAAAAAACCCAGCTGTGCACTCCGGAACTACGTACACCACTGACATCAGCCTCGTCGTCAGTCTCGTCATCAGTTGCGGCTCCAATTATTCCACAGATCTGCATATATAACTATATTGTAGCGTTACTAAAGTACCAGGCAACACGTGGGTTTGGTAACCGGCTCTTTATTTCACAAAACAAGAGCTCAACATATGAGCCAACACAGTGCTATAAGCAAGCTCCCTGGATCCCCCCCCCCCCCCCCCCCTCCCCAAATTACTCCACAGGCCCATATAACGATTATATGAACTATATATTAAATAACTATAACAAATAACAAGTTTATCAAACCATCTGTGTCACTCCAAATCATAAAATCTCCTGACTCCGGAAGTCAGTGAATGGAACTCATTGTCAGTGATGGTCCAATTATTCCACAGCCATAGTGCGCCCTCATGCGGTTTAAAGTGAAAATAACAGGTGAAGTGATCAACTATACTAGTAAGTCAGTAATGTCTTAATGATCAAGTAAAATTTGTGAATAATTACACATATAAGTCGCCCCCCCCCCCAAACTATGAAAAAAATGCGACTTATAGTCCAAAAAATACGGTAATTGAAATAATAAATTAAACAAAAAATAAATTGTTTTTTAAGTGTAACATCCAGGACACACTTAGGACCTACCCCCCTCATTTCAATAATATTTCCTTCTGCATTGTGGGACCAAGAATCATAAAAGTAAATAAAAATGAATTTAAAAAATATAAATGAAAATATAAATTGAAAAAATACATGGAATGTATATACAATATTATATACCGTGTTTTTCGGACTAAAAGTCGCTCCGGAATATAGGTCGCATTAGCCATAAAATGCACAATGACGTGAAAAAAATAAAACGTACTATATAAGTCGCTCCGGAGTATGTCGCATTTTGGGGGAAATTTATTCGACAAAATCCAACACCAAGAACAGACATGAACGAGCAACAACAGGCTAAACGATAGGTATGCTAACGTGACATAAACACAAACGAAGAGCTGAGAACGGGCCTGACGTAACATTCAGAGTTATTCAAATAACTATTACATAAATAACACGTTTATAAAACCATCTGTGTCACTACAATTCATTAAATCCATCGATAGTCCTTTATGTCAACAATGCCGGCCGGGTGCGCGCCACTGAAGGCGCTTGCACTTAAAAATATTCCACAGGCCCATATAACGATATATACATTATACATCAAATAACTATTATATAAGCAATAATATTATCAAACCATCTGTGTCACTCCAAATCATTAAATCCATCGATCAAATTCCTCGTCCTTAGTCAACAATGCTGCACGTGCGCCCTGACGTCAGCCTCGTCATTATTCCACAGACCTAGTATATAACTATATTGTAACGTTAACAAAGTACAAGGAAAGACGTGGGTTTGGTAAACGGCTCTTTATTTAACAAAACAAGAGTTCAACGAGCCAACAACTACAGAACTGTAACGATAAAAATGTATAAAAGTCGCTACACGAAATAAGCAGTACAGAAAATGGATGGATGGATAAATAGTTCACTGCCACACAGCCCCAAGCACCGGCGTCGACTTCCAGGCGTGTGGCGGCGTGGACTTCCATCCCCCCCGGAGGTGGCACTTCCAGCCACCGAGGTGGAAGAGAGCTCCATAGAATAGGGCAGGGGTGGGCAATTAATTTTTACAAGGGGCCACATGAAAAACCTGAGTTGTCAGAGGGCCACACCTACAATAACTTAAACCTGCTCAATTTTCTTCCATTGTAAAATGCACTAAATTATTTATTTTAAATAGCTGGTACTGGTAATTAGAAGAATACAATTATTCTGTTTATATTCATATTAAGCTATGTGAAATTGTGGTGTATAGGTCAAATAAAAAACAATCATTAACCAGTACAATTTATTCTTAACTTCTTTAACTTTTCCTCAAATGACAAAGCCGCTACATCTCTGGGTGTGAAGTTTGATAAAAAGTCCTTGTTGGGCTTGCAGTTTTGCTAGCAATGCATTAGCCTCTGTTGCACGCTGTTTATCAGACAGATTTATTTTTTCTCATGCCTGGTCGTGTAGTGGCACTCCTTGTCAACTTTTCTTTTCTTTGTGTCAGCACACATTTTGAGAGCAGCATTACTTTGCGCTGTTCACCTACACGCACAGCTCACATGCACGCACGCTTCACGAAAGTGCGACGCCTTTCAAAATAAAAGCAGCACAGTTGTATTGCATGTACGACACAGATTTTTTTTATTTATTCAGTTGTAATCAAACGTAATTTATGATTGCGGGCCGGACAGAGACGCTCAAAGGGCCGGATATGGCCCGTGGGCCGTATTTTGCCCGGGTTTGGAATAGGGCGTGCGTAAAAGCCATGTCCGAGCCCCGTCCCCGGACAGCCACCCGGCCGAGCGCCGGCCCCCGACTTCCATCCACGGAGGCGAAAGAAAGCTCTGTAGAGTAGGACCGGGCGTGCGTAAAAGCCTTGTCCGAGCCCCATCCACCGTCCCCGGACAGCCACCCGGCCGAATGCCGGTCCCCGACTTCGATCCACGGAGGTGAAAGAGAGCTCCGTAGAGTAGGACTGGGCGGGCGCAAAAGCCATAATAGTTTTTCAAACATTCTGTGTCACTCCAAATCATTAAATCCTTCAAACTCTTCGTTCTCCATGTCACTTACAAACAAAGCCGCTAATGATGCCGATGTACGTGGGGGCCCTTCATCATCTTCGTTATCCCGTGATCGAATCTTTGTCCTTGATGTAAACAACCGCCATGTAGCGTTGCTGACATCACTTGAAATTCAAATTACGGTAATCCCTTGTTACATCGCGTTTCGTTTATCGCGGTCTCACTTTTTTTTTTTTAATTTTGAAAATTTGTGAAAAAATTCACAAGTCGCTCCTCAGTATAAGTCGTCCCCCACCCCCACCCAGGGCGATAATTAGAGAAGGTTTATGTCCAACAGGGGGGGTGGGCGATTAATAGAGAACACTTTTTGTCCGATCGCCAAGAGGCACTGAAATGGGCGATCGACATTATATTATTTAGAAGCTGCATTAATAGAAGTTGCATCGGAAGCAGCTAAAATTTCTAGCTTCTCTTTAACGATATATTTTCTATATTTTGGCATTTTTTCAGTCGATCATTCAAATCCGTCTGAAATCAAATATTTCCAGGAAAGATTCGCGTGGTTTCGTTTTCCTTGGCCCAATCAGAAAACGTGTCAATCCGGAACTAGGATTATGACCTAATTTTAAGGCAAATCCCGTGGCATTTCATAGGCTCTCAGGACCAGGCAGCGAGTGAAGGTGTTTGATAAAATGGCTACAAATTCACACTTGTCGGAAGAACAGCTGTGTGTGATAAATGCCGCAATTAAAGTACAGTGGAGCCTCGATTCTCGACCACAATCTGTTCCAGAAGGCTGTTCGAGAAGTGAATCGTTCAAATTCCGAATCATGTTTTCCCATTACAAATAATGGAAAAGAATTTAAACCGTTCCAAGAAAAAAACGCCTTTTTTAAGCATTTTTTCATTTGCGCATTTTTGTCCGATCCCCTAACTGCAGCGCACCGCAACCGTAGTGCGTCGCTGACCTCGCAACTGCACCGCGCTCGTCGCATTGTGACAGAGCCGCTGGAATTTAGAAAATATTTTTAAAGTCCTGATGTACTTTCCAAAATTTAAGTGGACCTCAGTGCGCAGGGAACTTAATTTTGTCCGATCGCGCAACTGCAGCGCACCGCCGAACGCGCAACCGTAGCGTGTCGCCAAACGCGCAACTGCACTGCGCTGGTCAAATTATAGTGACAGAGCCGTTGCTGAAATTTAGAAAATATTTTTAAAGTCCTGATGTACTTTTCAAAATTTAAGTGGACCTCAGTGCGCTGTCTGATTGCGCAACCGCAGCGCGCCGGGCGCTCACTGTTGCATTTCTTTGTGTTTTCGGGTGGCTTTACTTCTCCCACTTGCTTTCTTTGGAGGCATTATTAGGGGTTAATACAATCCTCAAAGTAACAAAAATACAATAACAACGGAGTCAGTCAGTCGGCATCCGGACCGCACGGTCAGGTTTTCTCGGGTCCTCCCGGCTCATCTCGCGAGGTTCAACCTCCGAATTTTGTTCGACAACCGAAGCAAAAAAATCTCGAATTTTTTGTTCGAATTCGGATTAGTTCGAGAGCCGGGACGTTCGAAAACCGAGGTTTGACTGTATATCATGAGTCTTCTGACTGTGCCTCTCCATCCTGACACCACTCCACTGAACACATTACACATACAGACCAATGGACACATTTTCAGATTTGACACATTATTGGATTTTATGTCAGATTTTTTAGCACATTTATAGCTTGAATTATACATACTCAAATAGTTTTGCTCCAATAATGGCTCCATAGAGCCTCTTTCTTTGCGCTGCAGACGGTTCACTAGAGCACAAGAGCTCATCTGTCTCTACGTCTCCCAAACTTGCTTTCACGAGTGAGAAAGACCCACCTACTTTTGAGGACTTAGAGAGCATGGTGGCTGCTGACACACGCAAGGGCTGCCTGCACAAGTAATACTGGTACTAAAATAATGTAGTATTGTTTAAGTTTTGACATCCAGGTTTTTTACTGGTACTTAGTAACTAGTGCTGGTAGATAGTACAACCCCACCCGTTTTTACCAATTAACGGACAGCAAGTTCATTTCAGCCACACTGCAATGTATTGACATATGACATAAGGTGACATTATGTATTCTTTTGTAGTGGTCTTGCCATACAGGTAACTGGCCACAAAGGCTGAATGTGTCATTTTGTTTCTGTTCAGTTTGGTGTGACGCTGCTCTATCTGATATTGAGTGAAGGAGAGAGGATGCAAAGTTCTGACCCCAACTGTCAGCTCATGGATGACAATCGATGGTGAGATACTTTGTGATGTTAGTTTCACCATTGCTTGTACTCTTGTGTGTTTTTCTGTCTGTAGTCATGCCTTTTTAAAATATTTACCGTTATTTGGTCCTCCCCACTTTTTTAAAACCCTCAACCCTTCTCCAGGACAGAGCTGGTGTTTTCTGTAACCAGGGAGTTGCTCAGCATTCCCTCTACATCCCTCTCACCTCCTCTCTTCACACCTACCAACCTGATCACCCTCTTCTCACGCTTTATTGACCGTCAGCGCTTGGACTTGTTACAGGAAAAACTACAGTAAGTCACATCACTCTTCACACCACATGTATGACGATCATCATGTATGAACTATGTATGGTTTAAGCCAGGGGTGTCAAACTCAATTGCACAAGGAGCCAAAATTCGAAACACACTTTAGGTCAGGGCTGAACAGGATAAACATTTATTGAACACACTAAAACTAAATGTTTTTGGAACATTAATATGAATAAAAAATAAAAAAAATAAATGAATATTATTCTGAAACAAACTTAAACCTTAAATAAATTATATTTAATATTTTGCTCTCTATAAAAATATCTTGTTAAATTATACAACTTAGAACTTAACTTAAACAACTTAACATTAAATAAACATTCAAATTCCTTTGCTCCTCTGTCAATGTACCGTAATTTTTGGACTATAAGTCGCGTTTTTTTTTCATAGTTTAGGTGGGGGGGCGACTTATAATGAGGAGCGACTTATATGTGAATTTTTTCAAAAATTTCACCCCAAAAAAAAAGAAGTGAAACCGCGATAAACAAACTGCGATGTAGCAAGGGATTACTGTAATTTGAATTTCAAGTGACGTCAGCAGCGCGGCGCAGCGCAGCAGTTGTTTACAAAAAGGACAAAGATTGATCACGGGATGGCGAAGATGACGAAGGGCCCCACGTACTACCGGCATCGTTAGCGGCTTTGTTTGTAAGTGACACGGAGGACGAAAAGTTTGAAGGATTTAAGGATTTGGAGTGACACAGAAGGTTTGAAAAACTATTATGGCTTTTACGCACGCCCGGTCCTACTCTACGGAGCTCTTTCACCGCCATGGATAGAAGTCGGGGGCTGGCGCTCGGCCGGGTGGCTGTCCGGGGACGGTGGATGGGGCTCGGTCATGGCTTTTATGGATCTCTCTTCCACCTTCGTGGCTGGAAGTCCATGCCGCCACACGCCTGGAAGTTTGTTTTGTTAAAAAAAGAGCCGTTTACCAAACCCACGTCTTTCCTTGTACTTTGTTAACATTACAATGTACCGTAATTTTCGGACTATAAGTCGCGTTTTTTTTCATAGTTTGGGTGTGGGGACGACTTATACTCAGGAGCGACTTATATGTGAATTTTTTCGCAAATTTTCAAAATTCAAAAATCCATGATGTAGTGAAAGCGCGATAAACGAACCGCGATGTAGCAAGTGATTACTGTCATTTGACCTGCAAGTGACGTTAGCAGCGCGGCGGTTGTTTACATAAGGACAAAGGATTCTATCACTGGATGACAAAGATGACGAAGGGCCCCACGTTTGAAGGATTTAATGATTTGGAGTGACACAAGGTTTGAAAAACATATTTGTTATAGTTATTTGATATATTTTATTTCGTGTAGCAACTTGTACATGTTTTTATCGTTACAGTTCAGTAGTTGTTGGCTCGTTGAAGTCTTGTTTTGTTAAATAAAGAGCCGTTTACCAAACCCATGTGTTTCCTGGTACTTTGTTAACGCTACAATATAGTTGTATACTAGATCTGTGCGGCGCGCACGCGGCGTTGTTGACGTAAAGGACGAGGAATTTGATCGATGGATTTAATGATTAGGAGTGACACAGATGGTTTGATAATATTGTTGTTATATGATAGTTATTTGAATTATACTTTATATATCGTTATATGGGTCTGTGGAATGATTAGAAATGCAATTTACGAGTCCGACGTCAGCAGCGCATATGTGGCGCATACGCGGCATTGTTTACATAAAGGACGATCGATGGATTTAATGAATTGGAGTGACACACATGGTTTGATAAACGTGTTATTTATGTAAAACTTATTTGAATAACTCAGAATGTTACTTAGGCCCGTTCTCAGCTCCTCGTTTGTGTCTAAGTCATGTTAGCATACCGTATTGTTTAGCCTGTTGTTGCTGGTTCATGTCTGTTCTTGGTGTTGGATTTTGACAAATTTGCCTCAAAAGTGCGACTTATACTCCGGTGCGACTTATATGTTTTTTTTCACTGTATTGTGCATTTTATGGCTGGTGCAACTTATACTCCGGTGCGACTTATAGTCCGAAAATTACGGTAGTTATATATTAGACCTGTGGAATAACGACGAGGCTGACGTCAGGGCGCACGCGCGGCGTTGTTCACAAAGGACGAGGAATTTGATCGATGGATTTAATGATTTAGAGTGCACAGATTCAAGAGTTTTTATTCGCCATGTTTGAGCGTGCCAAACAAGGAATTTGACTACGATAAATCACAGCCTCTCTTCAACATTTAGATGACTAACAACAACACTCAGGGCATGCGAAAAATGGCAAATATTCTCAAACATCCCCTGATCTTAAACTCCCAAGAGGGCAAGGAAAAACTCAAAACTCCAGCTAGGGGAAATGAGAAACCTTGAGAAGAGACCACAGATGGGAGGGTCCCTCTTCTAGGATGACCAGGCTGCAATGGATGCAGAGGACACATAGTAGACAATTCAAAAAAGGAGTGGAGAGCAGGATGTTATTGCACAGTAATGACTCTGAGACTCTAAGAGTGGTGTGAGTTCATCAGAGCAACAGCCTGGGGGAAGAAGCTGTCTCTGTGTCTGCTGGTTTTGGCGTACAGAGCTCTATAACGCCATCCGGAGGGGAGTAGTTCAAACAGACAGCAACCTGGGTGAGAAGGATCTGTAGAGATGTTACTTGCACGTTTCCTGGTCCTAGACAGGTACAAGTCTTGGATAGATGGGAGGTTGATTCCAATTATCTTCAGGAGCTTCACAGGAGAGTCACCTGAGGAGAAATCGTTGGTGTAGAGAGAGAAGAGCAGTGGGGAGAAGACGCACCCCTGAGGGGCTCTAGTATTGGTGGTCCGGTTGTCAGATGTGATGCTCCCCAGCCTCACACGCTGTCTCCTGTTGGTCAGGAAGCTGGTGATCCACTGACAGGTGGAGGCAGGCACCGCGAACTGGATGAGCTTCTGTTGGAGGATGTCAGGAGCGATGGTGTTAAACGCCGAGCTGAAGTCCACAAACAGGATCCTGGCGTACGTTCCTGGGGTGTCCAGGTGGTGCAGGATGTAGTGCAGTCCCATGTTGACCGCATCATCCACCGACCTGTTTGCCCAGTAGGCAAACTGGAGGGGGTCCAGCAGGGGGCCCGTGACATCCTTCAGGTGGTTCAGCACTAACCTCTCAAAAGATTTCATAACCACAGATGTCAGTGCGACAGGTCTATAGTCATTCAAACCTGTGATGGCGGGCTTCTTGGCCACTGGAACGATGGTGGAGCTCTTGAAGCACGAGGGCACCTCACACAGCTCCAGGGAACGGTTGAAGATCCGTGCAAAGGTGGGCGCCAGCTGCTCAGCGCAGACTTTCAAGCAGGAAGCTGACACGCCGTCCGGGCCCGGTGCATTCCTGATCTTTTGTCTCCGGAACATCTGGCGCACTTCCTCCTCGTGGATCTGGACTGCGGGCGCGGCCTCTGCAAGAGAGAGAGTCAGTGACAACGGTGATGGAGGTGTGGACAGAGCAGTTGTGGGGGGAGGTTAGTATGTAGATTGTGCTGCAGGAGGTCCCGTTGTGTGGGAGGACTGATCAAACCTGCAGTAGAACCTTTTTAGCTGGTTAGCAAGCCTTGGGCTCTGCACATTTTCATTTCTTGAAGCCCGTGATGCTCTGCAGACCTTTCCACACTGTTGAGGGATCAGGATTGGCAGAGAGGTGACTCTCTAGGCTCTCCCCGTTACACCTCCTGGCTTTCCTGACCTCTCGGTTCAGTGTGTTTCTGGTCTGCGTGAACAGGTCCCGGTCGCCGCTCCTGTAGGCCTCCTCCTTGACTTTGCGCAGCCTCCTGAGGTTCGGTGTAAACCAAGGTTTGCCGTTGTTGTACGTGCATAAGGTCTTAGTCTGCACACACAGATCCTCACAAAAACTGATGTATGATGTGACCGTGTCAGTGAGTTCATGCAGGTCTGAAGTTGCAGCTTCAATCGGTGCAGTCAAAGCAGGCTTGGAGGTCCTGCCTTGACTCCACTGTCCACTTCCTCACAGTCCTCACCACAGGCTTAAAAGTTCTTAGTTTCTGCCTGTAGGCCAGGATCAGATGAACTAGACAGTGGTCCGAGAGTCCTAAAGCTGCACGAGCCACATAGTGGTATGCATCCTTAATTACGGTGTAGCAGTGGTCTAGTGTCTGTGCCCCTCTGGTGGGACACGTTATGTGCTGTCTGTATCTGGGGAGTTCGTGTGCGAGCTTCACCCTGTTAAGATCACCCAGAACAATGATTAGTGAATTTGGTAGAAGTTTCTCCATGTCGGTCACGATCAATGGATTTAATGAATTGGAGTGACACAGATGGTTTTACAAACGTGTTATTTATGTAATTTTTTTAATAACTGAATGTTACGTCAGGCCCGTTCTCAGCTCTTCGTTTGTGTTTATGTCACGTTAGCATACCTATCGTTTAGCCTGTTGTTGCTCGTTCATGTCTGTTCTTGGTGTTGGATTTTGTCAAATAAATTTCCCCCCAAAATGTGACTTATACTCTGGAGCGACTTATATATGTTTTTTTTCACGTTATTGTGCATTTTATGGCTAATGTGACCTATATTCCGGAGCGACTTTTAGTCCAAAAATTAGGGTACGTAAAAAATATAAACTTAAATATCCCAAAAGATTTTGCTCTCCTTAAAAATATCTCCTGTCAAAATTAAAGTTAAAAGTCCCAAGTTAAAGTCCCAATGATCATCGTCACACACACATCTGGGTGTGGTGAAATTTGTCCTCTGCATTTAACCCATCCCCATGTGATTTTGATTCATCCCCTGGGGGAGAGGGGAGCAGTGAGCAGCAGCGGTGCCACGCTCGGGAATCATTTGGTGATCTAACCCCCCAGTTCCGACCCTTAAATGCTGAGTGCCAAGCAGGGAGGCAATGGGTCCCTTTTCTATAGTCTTTGGTATGACCCAGCCGGGGTTTGAACCCACAACCTTTCAGTATCAGGGCGTATACTCTACTACTAGGCCACTGAGCTGTATAGAAGTTAGAAATATGAACATGCTTTTCAGCAATAACAATTCAAATCATTCAGTTTTCTTTGCTCTTATGACTCTGATCTGATCATATGCTCTGATCGCAGCCGGACACCTGGCATCTTTTTTTGGCAACAAGTTGGTTTATGTTTGGTGTGAACTCCTGTGTTGTGGAGATTCTCAGGATGGACTGCAGGTGCTCATCAGTGAGACGACTTCTGTGTGCTGTTTTGTTCATCTTCATCACTGAGAAGAGCTTCTCACACAGATATGTGCTCCCAAACATGCACAAAGTTCAAGCTGCATGAAGACGGAGCTGGGGCATTGTAGCAGGGATGGAGTGAATGAACCGTGCAGGCCCTGCAGTGTCGTACTTTGCCTTGAGTGTCCCATTACACTGTAGCTCAATCAGTTCCATCTGAATCTACACAGGTGCAGTTTCAACATCAACAGCAAATGGATTGCGAAGCAACTCAAAACTCTTTTTTTGTGCTTCAAAGTCACTAAAGCTCCGTGCGAACTAGTGTAGTGTGCTCAGTTTGTCGGCAAAGTGCATTTTGGGGAACACAGTTGTGCTGACTTGTTTCAACATTACTTGTCAACAGGGAAAGTGAGGCAAGTTGCAATGTTGAATTTGTGTCTCCCATAAAAGCAGCTTCACTTGAAATGCCTTTACTGCGTTATACATGTCAGTGATCATGCGGTCATGTCCCCGGAGCTCAAAATCTCTGAGAACTTTCCCCCGACTTAGCCAACGCACCTCTTTATGATAAGGAATGTCGGCAAACTCTAAATCTATCTCCTGCATAAAGGACCGAAACTGCCGGTGATTTAACCCTTAAGTTTGGATAAAGTTTACGGTTTGCGTTACAGTGCTCATTACATGGCCCATCTTCAGGACATAGTGCTTCCTGGTGTATGATGTAGTGATATGCTGTTAACTCACCAGTACAGTTCTCCTCCTGCATCTTCACTCGCATCCTTCCCACGAGTCCATTTTTTTCACTGCACATAGCCGGTGCTCCATCAGTTGTAAGTCCAATAAGTTTGTAGTAGGGCAGTTTCATGTCGGTTACACTTTGACATACGTTTTCAAAAACGTCTTTTCCAGTCGTTGTCCCGTGCATTGATTTAATGTCCATTACTTCCTCTGTTACGCACAAATTGGAGTCCACTCCACGGATGAAGATGGCCAGTTGTGCAGTATCACTCATGTCAGTACTTTCATCCACAGCAAGATAATAGGCAATAAAGTCTTTGCTCCTTTCACTCAACTGTACTCTTAAATCAGTGGCCATCTCACAAATCCGATGAGTAACTGTATTTCTACTCAGCCTTATATTTGCCAGCAAGTGCTTTTAGTCTGGACATAAGACGTCGAACACCTTGATCATGCAGCTCTTCAGAAATTCTCCCTCCGTAAATGGCCGGGCTGATTTGGCGATCTCCTCTGCCATGACAAAACTTGCTTTGACAGCAGCTTCACTTTGTGATTTTGCACGGGTTAAAAAACGTCTGCTGGAATGTTCTTTAACTCTTCTGCTTTCTGTTTCCTCTGCTCTGCATCCAGGTCTTTCAGGTTATCCTTATGTATTGTCTCAAAGTGCTGTTTTAGATTGAATTTTTTAATTTCAGCCACATTAGCACCACAAATGAGACACACGGGTTTACCGGCAATGTCAGTGTCAGGTATTTTCTCTGACTGAATATCTGTATAAAAGAAAAGGATCAGCAGACAAAACAAGTGAGGCAGAATATTGAGTTTTTCTCGCGAGGAGTGCATCCAGATTTACAGCAATCTGACTACACTAAAAATCAGTTTGCACTCTTCGCTCTTTATATTTGGAATGTCCTACCCACAATGTGAGACTAGCCCCTAATAGGTGGGGAGAAGGCGTGAGCTTTGTCTCATTAGAGAAGAAACGAGATTCTATGTGAAACAAGAAGTCACAGACAAGATGTCACGAGAAATGAAAGTAATGCAAGGACAAAATGCTATGTGAAACAAGAAGTCACAGACAAGACGCCATGAGAAAAGAATGCAAGGACAGAATGCCATGTGCAGACATCAACAAAATGGATTGAGCTATCAACATCTTTCTTGGATTCCCAGAGGTGTAGAAGGTCAGGAAGCTCCAGACAGCATCGTTTGACTTGTTGTTGACTGGTGGACGTCTGCAAGGCGAAACAGCAAGCATTCTGTGCAATAATCTTATTAATAAGTACTCATTAGGGAACGCATGATAACATATATATACAACAAACAGTCAGTAAACATATACTCAGCCTCCCATTGGTTATTAAAGGCTCTGTTTTCAGAATCACCTTTTCTCGTCGGCATCGTGAGGAGTATCTTTGGCTAACAGCTATCTTCGTAATAGCTTGTAATAGTTAGACTTAATTGACGCGAGAAGTGCGCAGGAAGTGCGCTGCAAGGCAGCTGGAAGTGCGCTGCAAGGCAGCTGGAAGTACGCGTCAAGGCAGCCGAAGCGTTGCATTATAGGAGCTGTAGTTCTGTGCAGTATTGTGTTATCAGCACTTCATATCGATGGGCCATTAATAACGATAATGTAAAATGATCTTGCGGGCTGGGTATGATTACACGGCGGGCCGGATGTGGGCCGCGGGCCATGAGTTTGACACGTGGCTTAAGCCATCTATAGTTTCCAACTGCTGAGCTGAGCACAACAAAGCAAAATGCCAATGCTAGTCCTCTGCCAACGGTACTTGATTCCCATAGAGGTCAAAACATGTGCTTTGAAGATAAGTTAAAGCTTGCTCATTTCTCAAACAACTTTCATGTGACTGACCTTTTTGTCATCCCCAAAACGTGTGCTGTCAGTACAGAGTACAGTGCAGATTGATGAACAGAACGCAGTAACAATGTACAAATGTCATATGAGCTAGCACCACTTGGTGACCAGGGTGCATTGCGTGCTGCAATACATTTAACTCATGAAGTTGTGAGGATGTTAATCCTTGTCATGTGTTTCTTTTACCAGTCATCGAATGTGTGTCATATTTAAACACTAACATTTGTCACTCCTTTTTTTATTTTCTCTCTTTTCTTCAAACAAGCTGTAACTTTCAGTTGTGAAATAGTGATGTCCAGGCCAATTCCTTGCTATAAATTGCGATGACCTCTTCGTTTGGTAACAAATAATCAGGGATGAGAATCTTCCGCAGATTTCCGTGTTTTTTCTCTGTCGGAAGTATCATTTTCATGAATCGTGTAGATCCATTGAGAAATTTGTTTTTATATATATGGGGGGGAGCGGCTGGCAGCAGTATTGCGACAACATCCGCCTTATTTTCGTCAGCATTTTGCCGCTACTTTCGTCACATCATTTGCCTACTCATTTGCCTAATCAGCAAAGGTTTTCGCCAGCATGGCAAATGTTTTAGAGAAAAAAGACAAGGATCGTGCCAGGGAAATAGACAAGTCGAACGGGATCAAGAACTGCTTCAGATGGGCATGGCTCGAGAGTAGCGTCATTGAACAACTCGGAACACAGTCCGTAACCACCTGCTTGACGGAACATGTCCGTAAATTAGATGTCCCGGGCTAGGTTTTGTGCATTCTTTGTCAAGATGTGACAAGCTATGGAGGTTGTGGCGCTAGGAACAGTAAGGCGCACATCAAAATAAAAAAAACACAAAGGTACGTTTTTACTTTTAAAAGCATGTGGGTTTAGAAAGTAACATGTTACATGTAAACTAATGTTAGGCTATTGTCATGATATCATTAAAGAATAAATCTTCAATGAGATGTGTGTGTGTTGTATATATATACCGTAATTTCCGGACTATAAGTCGTGTTTTTTTCATACCGTAATTTCCGGACTATAAGTCGCGGGGTTTTTTTTTTTTCATAGTTTGGGTGGGGGGGGCGACTTATACTCAGGAGCGACTTATATGTTTTTTTTCACAAATTTTTACTTGATCATTAAGACATCACTTACAAGTATAGTTGACCACTTCCCATGTTATTTTTAGTATAGTTGATCACTTCACATGCTTTTATATCTTTATCTTGAACATATTCAAAACAAAAAATAGAGAAAACATCAAATAAAGCAATTAACACTTTAAAGCACCATATCCAAGTCCACTGTCTGCTGTATGTACACTTGCTCCATTTTTGCTCCTCTTATATTTATTATTATTTGTTTATTTATCATTTATTCAACACTCTTATTTATTCATTGTTTGTGCCTTCTTGTTTTTTTTTTTGTGTTGCTTGTATGCACATGTGTACTATCTCACCAAGGGATAGTGGAAACGTAATTTCAATCTCTTTGTGTGTCTTAGTATATAAAAAAAAAATCGACGCTAAAGCAGACTTTGACTTTGATAAAACAACCAAAAAAAATTATATTTTCAGACGAAACTGGATGAGGGTGCTCTAAATTTCACCGTTGGCCGTGACTCATCAACTGGGTAGGCTTAAGAAAAATGGCACCAAAAAAGAAACTCATATTTTGCAGGTTACAAACTTCAAGTTGTAAAATATGCAGCTGAAAACAGTAATCGAGCAGCAGAAAGAAAGTTTGGAGAACCAATGGATTACTATTTCAAGTGACGTCAGTAGCGCGGCGTGGCGGTTGTTTACATACAAACATGCCCACATAAGGACTACCGGCATCATTAGCGGTGATCATTTCTAAGTGACACGGAGGACAAAGAGTTTGAAGGAATTAAGGATTTGGAGTGACATAGAAGGTTTGAAAAACTATTATGGCTTGTACGCACGCCCGGTCCTACTCTACTGAGTCGGGGGCCGGCGCTCGGCCGAGTGGCTGTCCGCGAACGGTGCGCGGGGCTCGGACATGGCCATTACGCACGCCCGGTCTGTCTGGAAGTCCACGCCTCCACACGCTTGGAAGTTTGTTTTGTTTAATAAAGAGCCGTTTACCAAACCCACGTCTATCCTTGTACTTTGTTAACGCTACAATATAGTTATAAAGTAGATCTGTGGAATAAAGACGAGCCTGACGTCAGGGCGCACGCGCGGCAATGTTGACAAAGGACGAGGAATTTGATCGATGGATTTAATGGAATTAAAGTGCACGGATGGTTTGATAATATTATTGGCTTGTATTATAGTTATTTGAAATATAGTTTATCTATCGTTGTATGAGGCTGTGGAATATTTTGAAGTGCAAGCGCCCTCAGCCGTGCGCACCCATTGTTGACAAACAACGATCGATGGATTTAATGAATTGGAGTGACACCGATGGTTATATAAACATGTTATTCATGTAATAGTTGTCCTTAATCACTCTATATGTTACGTCAGGCCCGTTCTCAGCTCTTTGTTTGTGTTTGTCACGTTAGCATACCTATCGTTTAGCCTGTTGTTGCTATTTAATGAATTGGAGTGACACCGATGGTTTTATAAACATGTTATTCATGTAATAGTTGTCCTTAATCACGCTATATGTTACGTCAGGCCCGTTCTCAGCTCTTTGTTTGTGTTTGTCACGTTAGCATACCTATCGTTTAGCCTGTTGTTGCTATCGTTTAGCCTGTTGTTGCTCGTTCATGACTGTTTTTGGTGTGGGATTTTGTCGAATAAATTGCCCCCAAAATGCAACTTATACTCCGGAGCGACTTATATATGATTTTTTTTTCACTTTTTAGGGCATTTTATGGCTGGTGCGACTTGTACTCCGGAGCGACTTATAGTCCGGAAAATACGGTGTGTGTATATATATATATATATATATATATATATATATATATATATATATATATATATATATATATGATTACTGGTAGGGCGTAGCTGTTAATGGCTATGGGAGGACAAGCCCCTACATGGGATGTACCACCGAAACATAGCTGAAGTAGCTGATATCCAGAAATCCTACCAATGGCTAGAAAGAGCTGGTCTGAAGGACAGCACAGAGGCACTGATCCTGGCTGCACAAGAACAGGCCTTGAGCACCAGAGCAATAGAGGCCCAAATCTACCACACCAGACAAGACCCCAGGTGTAGATTGTGCAAAGAAGGTCCTGAGACAATCCAGCACATAACTGCAGGGTGTAAGATGCTGGCAGGTAAAGCATACATGGAGCGCCATAACCAAGTAGCTGGAATAGTGTACAGGAACATCTGTGCAGAGTATGGACTGGAAGTCCCAAGATCCAAGTGGGAAACACCTCCAAAGGTGGTAGAGAATGACCAAGCCAAGATCCTCTGGGACTTCCAGATCCAGACAGACAGAATGGTAATGGCGAACCAACCGGACATTGTGGTGGTGGACAAAGAGCAGAGGAAAGCCGTTGTGGTTGACATAGCCATCCCAAATGATGGTAACATTAGGAAAAAGGAACATGAGAAACTTGAGAAATATCAAGGGCTCAGAGAAGAGCTGGAGAAGACCTGGAGAGTTAAGACTTCAGTGGTACCTGTGGTCATTGGAGCACTAGGGGCAGTAACCCCCAAACTGGAGGAGTGGCTGAAACAGATCCCAGGAAAAACATCTGACATCTCAGTCCAGAAAAGTGCAGTACTAGGAACAGCAAAGATACTGCGTAGAACCCTCAAGCTCCCAGGCCTCTGGTAGAGGACCTGAGCTTGAAGGGAAAAAGATACCACCCACAGGGGGTGAGGAAAAAGTTTTATATATATATATATATATATATATATATATATATATATATATATATATATATATATATATATATATATATATATATGCTATATAGCTGGAGTCATTATCACGACTGCGAGCATGAGGCGGTTTCTTAACCCTCCTGAAGTTGCGCAGATTGTCCAACTCCTCCAGGATGGCACATCCATGCGTGCTGTTGCAAGAAGATTTGATGTGTCTCCCAGTACAATCTCCAGAGCATGGAGGAGATTCCAGGAGACAGGCAGTTACTCTAGGAGAGCTGGACCGGGCCGTAGACTGTCCTCATTCCATTAGCAGGACCGACATCTGTTGTTTTGTGCAAGGAGGAACAGGTTGAGCACTGCCCGAGTCCTACAGAATGACCTCCAGCAGGCTACTGGTGTGAATGTCTCTGCCCAAACAGTCAGAAACAGACTCCACAAGGTGGCCTTAGGGCACGACGTCCTGTAGTGTTTCCTGTGCTCATTGCTCAGCACCGTGGAGCTTGATTGGCATTTGCCATAGAACACCAGAATTGGCAAGTCCGCCACTGGCGCCCTGTGCTTTTCACAGATGAGAGCAGGTTTACCCTGAGCACCTGTGATAGACGTGAAAGGGTCTGGAGAAGCCAAGGACAGCGCTATGCTGTCTGCAACATCGTAAAGCATGACCGGTTTGGTGGTGGGTCAGTGATGGTCTGGGTAGGCATTTCCATGGAGGGACGAAGAGACCTCTACAGGATAGAGAACGGCAGTCTGACTGCCATTAGGTATCGGGATGAAATCCTTGCACCCATGGTCAGACCCTACGCTGGTGCAGTAGGTTCTGGGTTCCTCCTGATCCACAACAATATCCGGCCTATTGTGGCAAGAGTATGCAAACAGTATCTGGAGGATGAACGAATTGACACAATTGAATAGCCCTCACGATCACCTGATGTAAACCCGATAGAACACCTCTGGGACATAATGTTTTGGTCCATCATACGCCGCCAGGTTGCTCCTCGGACTTTACAGGAGCTCACTGATGCCCTTAGACAGATCTGGGAGGACATCTCACAAGACACCATCCGTCATCTCATTAGAAGCATGCCGCGATGTTGTTACGCATGCATACAAGCTCGTGGGGGCCACACAAGATATTGAAAAGAATTTTGAGTTGCAGAAATTGAATTTAGGCAAAAAGGACAAGCCTGCCATATCATTTTTTCACTTTGATTTTTGGGGTGTCTGTACACTGAGCCCGCTCTGTAAGCTGAAAACTTTTGTTCCTTAGACATTAAACTGTCCATATCAGTATAGATATCCCCCCCAAAAAATTCACCATTGAAATCTGATGTCTTTTCAAAGTGTTCCTTTAATTTTTTTGAGCAGTGTGTATAATATCCATCCATCCATTTTCTGTACCGCTTAGTCCCCACGGGGGTCGCGGGTGTGCTTGGAGCCTATCCCAGCCGTCATCGGGCAGTAGGCGGGGGACACCCTGAACCGGTTGCCAGCCAATCGCAGGGCACACAGAGACAAACAACCATTCGCACTCGCACTCGCACTCGCACTCACACCTAGGGTCAATTTGGAGTGCTCAATTGGCCTACCAAGCATGTTTTGGGGATGTGGGAGGAAACCGGAGTGCCCGGAGAAAACCCACGCAGGCTCGGGGAGAACATGCAAACTCCACACAGGGAGGGCCGGAGGTGGAATCGAACCCGCACCCTCCTAACTGTGAGACGGACGTGCTACCCAGTGTCCCATTGTGTATAAATATATATATATATATAAAATCCCCCCCTGCTACTTTTCCGGGCCCCCGACTTCGATCCACGGAGGTGAAAGAGAGCTCAGTAGAGTAGGACTGGGCGTCCGTAAAAGTTGTAATAGTTTTTCAAACCTTCTACGTCACTCCAAATCCTTAATTCCTTCAATCTCTGCGTCCTCCGTGTCACTTCGAAACAAAGCCGCTCATGATGCCGGTAGTACGTACGTGGGTACGTTTGTCCTTTATGTAAACAACCGCTGCGCCGTCACTGACGTCACTTGAAATTCAAATTACAGTAATGCTTTAGTACATCACGGTTCTCCAAAACTTTTTCTGCTGCTCGATTACGGTTTTCGGCTGCATATTTTACAACTTGAAGTTTGTTACCTGCAAAATATGACTTTCTTTTTGGTGCCATTTTTCTACAGCCCTTCCCATTTAGAGCGCCCTCATCCAGTTTCGTCAGAAATTTTTTTTTTTTCAGATGTAGTTCTTTGTTTTGTTTATTTGGTTGTTTCATCAAGGTCAAAGTCTGCTTTATTGTCAATTTCTTCATATGCCAAGACACACAAAGAGATCAAAATTACGTCCCTACTAAGACATAGTACACCATATGCATACAAGTAAACAGCACAAAAAAAACAAGAAGGCACAAACAATGAATAAATGAGAGTGATGAATAAATAATAAATAAACAAATAACATACCGTATTTTCCGGACTATAAGTCGCTCCGGAGTATAAGTCGCACCAGCCATAAAATGCCCCAAAAAGTGAAAAAAACATATATAAGTCGCTCCGGAGTATAAGTCGCATTTTGGGGGCAATTTATTCGACAAAATCCCACACCAAAAACAGTCATGAACAAGCAACAACAGGCTAAACGATAACAACAACAGGCTAAACGATAGGTATGCTAAAGTGACAAACACAAAGAGCTGAGAACGGGCCTGACGTAACATATAGCGTGATTAAGGACAACTATTACATGAATAACATGTTTACAAAACCATCGGTGTCACTCCAATTCATTAAATAGCAACAACAGGCTAAACGATAGGTATGCTAACGTGACAAACTCAAACAAATAGCTGAGAACGGGCCTGTCGTAACATATAGAGTGATTAAGGACAACTATTACATGAATAACATGTTTATAAAACCATCGGTGTCACTCCAATTCATTAAATAGCAACAACAGGCTAATCGATAGGTATGCTAACGTGACAAACTCAAACAAAGAGCTGAGAACGGGCCTGACGTAACATATAGAGTGATTAAGGACAACTATTACATGAATAACATGTTTATAAAACCATCGGTGTCACTCCAATTCATTAAATAGCAACAACAGGCTAAACGATAGGTATGCTAACGTGACAAACACAAACAAAGAGCTGAGAACGGGCCTGACGTAACATATAGAGTGATTAAGGACAACTATTACATGAATAACATGTTTATATAACCATCGGTGTCACTCCAATTCATTAAATCCATCGATCGTTGTTTGTCAACAATGGGTGCGCACGGCTGAGGGCGCTTGCACTTCAAAATATTCCACAGGCTCATATAACGATAGATAAACTATATTTCAAATAATTATAATACAAGCCAATAATATTATCAAACCATCCGTGCACTTTAAATCCATTAAATCCATCGATCAAATTCTTCGTCCTTTGTCAACATCGCCGCGCGTGCGCCCTGACGTCAGCCTCGTCTTTATTCCACAGATCTACTATATAACTATATTGTAGCGTTAACAAAGTACAAGGATAGACGTGGGTTTGGTAAACGGCTCTTTATTAACCAAAACAAACTTCCAAGCGTGTGGCGGCGTGGACTTCCAGACACGAGAGCTCCATGGCATAGGACCGGGCATGCGTAATGGCCATGTCCGAGCCCCACGCACCGTTCGCGGACAGCCACTCGGCCGAGCGCCGGCCCCCGACTCAGTAGAGTAGGACCGGGTGTGCGTAAAAGCCATAATAGTTTTTCAAACCTTCTATGTCACTCCAAATCCTAAAGTGTTAGTGTTAACTGCTTTATTTGATTTTTTCTCTATTTTTTATGTTTTGAATATGTTCAAGATAGATATAAAAGCATGTGAAGTGATCAACTATACTAAAAATAACATGTGAAGTGGTCAACTCTACTTGTAAGTGATGTGTTAATGATCAAGTAAAAATTACTATGAAAAACTATGAAAAAAAAACGCGACTTATAGTCCGAAAATTACGGTACTCACTTTTGTTGCCAGTATTTTACACATTCATTGTTGTATTTTGAGTTACTTTGAAGTAACAATATATTTACTTTGCTATCCAAGCTCTACAGTGACTACTTAAAATTGTCCCAGTGTCATTTCTTCAGTGTTGTCCCATGACAAGATATAATTAAAACATATCAGAAATGAGAGGGGTGTACTCACTTTTGTGAGATACTGTAGATAGGGTGATCATTTGTCCATTAAATTCACCAATCTTGCATTTTTTTCATCAATATCACCTGATAATGATTGGCCACCGATCAATCGCAGCAGCCAATCGCAGGGCACACAACCATACACACTCGCCTACGGACACTGTATTTTAAATTAATCTTCATTTAATGAACATTAAGTTTTGTTTAATGAACATTAAGTTTTGTTTTGTTCATTTATTCAGTTTCTAAGATAATATATTTTGTCTTTCCCAGGATCCCTGCCTCGTCCAGGTAGAAGTTTCCAGATCATCAATCCAATCCACCCCCACACTTGAGGCAGTGCGTGCCTGCGTGCGTGCACGTGTTTGTGCGAGTGAGTGTGTGTGCATGGCCACATTGAGTCATTTTAATGTATGTTTTTGTGATAAAGAACAAGGATTGCGTTTGAATGAGCTGACAGCAGTTTTAATAATTAAATCTGCTTTTTTTTTAATCTAAAATCTTGTTTACAATTATGCCTATGTTGAACCTTCAAATTAAAAATGATTTCTATTATATAAAAAGTGCACTGTTATCTTCTTGTCCAGTTCTTTTAGTGCAACGATAATCTCCCTCCAACCCACAAATACATAGTAAGTAGAAATGAATAATAAATAATAATGATCAAATAATTGACAGCCTAAATGAATCTGCTGTACATCCTTGTTTGTACATTCTTAGCGTGTATTAGGAATGATTGTCCTTTTAAAGGTAGTGTCTGGTTAAAAAAATCAGTGGAGATTATAATTTTTCAAGGCATTTTTGGAGACTTAAGTTTTTTCGACCATCGTTAAAAAAAAAAAATAGAATTGCTTCATACTCAAGGTTCACATATTTGTCTGAATACTTGGAGGTTGGTCATAGACCTACTCCTAATCAAACATGCCTTGGGAGCACCTTTGATTTGAATTTATACATGAATAAAATTGGTTTCCTCAAAAGAAAAATGAGAGTTTACGTTTGTTTTAGTTTTTCGTAGTTTTGTTTTTGAAAGACAAGTCAGTAATGTCCCACATTCACTGAAGAATCACTGCATAAATTGGGAAAGTTCTTGTGAGACATTTTGCAAATAAAGATTCAATCACTCGCAAGTCTTCATATGTGCTTTTTTACTTAGTCAAGTTAGGTTACCCAGAAAGAACTTATGCATTCAACAGTCAAGCAGATATGTTAAACACAAATCTATTTGGGTTGCTTGACAGGATAATTTCACATCATTCAAGTTAGAGGTACAGGGGAAGAACCTGTATAATGATGGTAAGGATCCATGAATTTATTTCACTTTGTTGACAAAATGGGGGACATAAGAGGGTCTATGAAGAGGTCTATGAAGGTGCACAATTTGGTGCTGACTGAAATACCAAAAAAAGTATCCACCTATGTAAAGGTCCATTAGTTCAAGTCCGACAATCATACAAAAGTATGACAAACATCTACTGTTCCATACAGGCAAAACTGTTTTACCAAAAGGAATCCTAAGTGTTTTATCATTTTATTTCTCAAGTGCTTTTTGAAGCTAACCAATGGACTATTCTTATAATAGTGATTAAAAATAAAATGGCGGTGGGTGCTTTGTGTCATCACTCATTTGTTGCCTCCTTTTTGCCTGAAAAGACAAGTCAGACAAAGCTACAGTTCTTTAATCACATTTCACTTCTCCTACAAATAAGAGGCAATATTGAATTGTTGGAAACTAGAGGTGGGACTTAAAGCATTAATTTATAATAATTGATTACAAATACTTAACACGTTAAAAAAGAATCAAGCATTTAGATCGCAGTTTGTATTCCAAACAATGTGGGACCTCTCTCAGTACAATTTCCCTTTGCAGCAATTACACTGACACATCAGAGTTCGGCTGACGGCTACCAAAATGGAGGAATCAGATAAAAATGCATTACTAGGACTGATGAGAAAATTACATTTGAAAAAAACATGATGACGGCCTAGATAAAAGCATGATTTTGTATAAAAAGGAGTTTGCATACCACTTAAACAAGGGAAGGTTTTTTTAATTTTACTAACGATTCAACACAAAGCGATAAGACAGTGTTACCTTGATTATGTTCTAAAAAATGTCAGATGTCAGGGTGTTCCAGGTTATCTTTATCGTAGGATTATGTTGGAATGAAACCTGTAATAAATAACCTAGCTAGATTAGTTTTATGCTTATGTTGGAATGCAACAGGTAATAAATAACCTACCTTGTCCCATCCTCCACAATGTCGTAAAACATCCCCTGATATGTTTTGACTAGAGGACAAGGGCTTTCTATTCAGCCTACTCATACCCCCACTCTGTTTCTCTTAATAAATATGCCCTTGCAGGGTGGAGAGTTCAGACCTCCATTCAAACATCGCTGCACGCACAGTGACGAATGGACTCTCCACCTGCAGGTGTCTAAAAGGACTTACCGTATTTGCCGGTGTACAGGTCGACTCGGTGTATAAGTCGACCCCCTAAAATTCGACGGAAATTTACGATTTTATGATATATCCTTTGTATAAGTCGAGCTCAATTGTTGCATTATATTAAACTTCAAAATTCAATATGCGAAATTTATTGACGAAATGTGTTCAAATTCCGGGAGGCCGTGCGCATGCGGCTGTTTATAAGCACCGCGGAGGAGATCGCGGCCGGCGAGCTCGCGCACGCCACCCGGCACCAACGGGAGGCCGGAAATAGCTCCAAGCCGAGCGGATCGGCACTTTATAAGCACCGCGGAGGAGATCGCGGCGCCTCATTGGACTTCCAGCGGCCGGCGAGCTCGCGCACCCGCCCGGCACATCCGGGAGGCCGTGCGCACGAGCCAAGTGGCCGAAAATAGCCCCCGCCGAGCGGATCGGCTGTTTATAAGCACCGCGGAGGTGGTCGCGGCGTCTCATTCGACTTCCAGCGGCCGGCGAGCTCGCGCACCCGCCCGGCACATCCGGGAGGCCGTGCGCACGAGCCAAGTGGCCGAAAATAGCCCCCGCCGAGCGGATCGGCTGTTTATAAGCACCGCGGAGGTGGTGGCGGCGCCTCATTCGACTTCCAGCGGCCGGCGAGCTCGCGCACCCGCCCGGCACATCCGGGAGGCCGTGCGCACGAGCCAAGTGGCCAAAAATAGCCCCCGCCGAGCGGATCGGCTGTTTATAAGCACCGCGGAGGTGGTGGCGGCGCCTCATTCGACTTCCAGCGGCCGGCGAGCTCGCGCACCCGCCCGGCACATCCGGGAGGCCGTGCGCACGAGCCAAGTGGCCGAAAATAGCCCCCGCCGAGCGGATCGGCTGTTTATAAGCACCGCGGAGGTGGTCGCGGCGTCTCATTCGACTTCCAGCGGCCGGCGAGCTCGCGCACCCGCCCGGCACATCCGGGAGGCCGTGCGCACGAGCCAAGTGGCCGAAAATAGCCCCCGCCGAGCGGATCGGCTGTTTATAAGCACCGCGGAGGTGGTGGCGGCGCCTCATTCGACTTCCAGCGGGCCGCGCACTCGCGCACGCCGCCCGGTTCAAATTTTCTAAGTGCAACGCACAATGAGATGCATGAGAAACGGCCTTGGTTACCATCACATTTGAAGCGATGAATACGAAGTTAAATTTTATGACTCGGTGTATAAGTCGAGGTCGATTTTTTTCGGTCGATTTTGGATCGAAAAAGGTCGACCAATACACCGGCAAATACGGTACTTGTCTCCCGTGTGGTTCTTGCAAAATAAGTTGGAGTGAGCGAATCTCTAACACCAGCCATCTGCGAAGTAGAGGTTGACTATTACGAGCCAACCCCAAACGGTTAACTTGCTTCTACTTGTTACACTTAAACTTTTAAAATGCAAACTAAAGACTAGATGGGTAGTCTGTGAGAGGAGCCTGCTCTTCCCCCTAGCTGTGTACGAGTTCGACGTAACGTTCTGTTAAAGTTTTCTATTATCTTTAATCAAGTCCCACCTGTAGCAAGGTTTGCTGCAAGCATACCATTTTCATCAGACAATTAGGTCTGAGACGCACTGATGAGACCACTAACACAAAGCCCTAGTCTTACTGTAAGGTGTAATGTGGCTGCAGGTGATGGCAAAGCGATGTCCCTTGAGAAGTGCAGACTTTTTTTCACCATGTACGACGGTGTGCACGGAGACATGAGGTTTTGTTGGACGTGCTGTGAAACAATAGCACAAGGCATTTTTAGAGTTGAAGCATGTGTTTTAGGAGCATCCAAAACATTCAGACTTTATATGAAATGTCTTGCTGTACAGTACCGATGCAAGTGATGACAGTTTTGCCACATTGCTCTTCTGTTGTGTTGAATGACAACGAGGGGCATTCTTTAATCCCCCCCTCATTGCCTTTGCATTGAAAGTCCAGACTCCAAACTTGTCCGTCAGTTGCACTGGGATTCCTGCCATAGTAATGTTGAGGAAACCCACAACCAAGTTCCCTGCAGACTACCAATGCATCCTCTGCACTGAAGACAGAGTGACACACAGGCACCCATGAGTGAGCAGACTTCAGCATCAGATTGCCCGAGCATCTGTCCATTCCATCCAGGAGTCGCACACTTTCTGACATGAAGAAAAAAGAAAATGCAAATCAGTCCCACAGTCAAAGTACAGTAAAAATCAGTTCATGCATGAATCCTACTAAGGTCAGTAAATGTAACCAAACACAGTCCAGCAGGAACCGCTAATCGAATCAGAAACGTAACATTGATGCAATTAAGTTAATTCACAGGCTTTAAGTCACCTAAACAAGACAGAAAAATGAACTTCTCTGATATACGCGTATCCTATTCATCACACATGTAACTCCTGCAAAAAGTCTCCAGCATCCAGGCAGGCTGTCAAAGTCAAAGTCTGCTTTATTATCAATTTCTTCACATGCCAAGACACACAAAGAGATCGAAATTACGTTCCCACTATCCCACGGTGACAAGACATAGTTCACAATGTACATACAAGGAAACAACATAGGAAAAATAAAACAAGAAGGCACAATCAATGAATAAATAAGAGTGATGAATAAATAATAAATAAACAAATAACACAATAAATAAGTACAGGACGCTGCGCAGAAGGGGGAAGAGAGTTCAGGATCCTAACAGCCTGGAGAATGAAGCTGTTGGTGAGTCTGGCGGTGCAGGAGCGCAGGCTCCTGTACGTCTTCCCAGAGGGCAGAAGATCAAACAAAGAGTGAGCAGGGTGACTCACATCACACACAATCGTGGCCACCTTGCGGGCGAGATGGGAGGCGTAAATGCCCTTCAGGGAGGGGAGTATTTGGGGTTGAAAATGTCTCAATGTTGAGATAAGACTGCCACATCCCAGCTCTGTGCACATCTGAGTCGAATGTTCTTCTTGCCAGAAATGCCATCCCAGTGGTCTCCACTCAGTTATCCCTCCCTTCCACAATACCGTCGCAGCTGCTTTTTCCTCCCGTCAGTCTGAAAGACGGACGATCTGAATGCACAAAAAAGAGAGTTTCAGCAACAAAGCATCCCGGGATAATTTAGTCATTTCACTGCAGCATACTGTCAGACGACACTTTACCATATATACCTTATATACTTAGGTATATAACGTAGGCTGAGCTGAAAAATGAATCATGGCATATCTTATTTTTTAAACTATTTAATTCTATTTAATATGTTTTAAAAAAGTTAACATTTATTCAGATTCTTTAATACATCAGCATAGATTTGAATTTCAAGATAAATAAAGTTTAATCAATTAAAACATGTGAATCTCAATTAAATATGATATGTGCATTAACCAACATTTTGTTGCGTTTGTGAAACTACTTTCCATAAGGTTTATACATAAAGGCATCACTACATAAATTCACTATCATAAAATTTTAATGCCAAAATACAATATTCCAAATGTATAAATTACTGTGGTTACAGACAAAATGAAAAAAAAAAATCAAATGGAATGATTTTATTCACTTCAAGTACGTTATTTTTCACATCAAAAGGCGCACTGGATTAGAAGGCGCACCCTCATTGAATTTTTTATTTTAGAAATTATTTCATACATAGGGCACACCGGATTAAAAGGCGCATAAAATAGAAGCTATACTGCAACAAACTGAGGTTGACTAGGGTTGCGGTATGCATCCACTAGCCAATAACCAATGAGCCCTCTGTAAACAATCGCGTTTCTTAAACTATCTCCTATAAAATGATCGGAACTAACTAAAGTTCGATCTAACACATTGGTACTGCTTACCTATGTTTTCTTTCCATATCGATCCGTAAATTTACTTGAAACAATAACGGAGCACCCTATTTTAAAACGAAATAGCTTCGTGCGTATAGCAGCTATCATTATGGCATTAGCCACCCACAAACTCCCATGAGCCTCAGCTCACAGACTCCCATGAGCCTCAGCAAAGTGTCATGGCAGCCTCTCGTAAACAATAGCGTTTCTCAAACTATCTCCTATAAAATGATCGGAACTGACTAAAGTTCGATCTAACACATATATCGATCCGTGAATTTACTCGAAACATTAATGGAGCAGCCTATTTTGAAATGAAATAGCCTCGTGCATATCGCAGGAGCTATCATTTTGGCATTAGCCACCCGCAAACTCCCATGAGCCTCAGCAAAGTGTCGTGGCAGCCCCCTGAAAACAATCACGTTTCTCAAACTCTCTCCCATAAAAGTGATCGTAACCGAGTAAAGAGTGACTTAACACATTGGTGCTACTTATTTATGATTCCGTTGGATATTGATCCGTAAACGTACTCAGAAACATTAACGGAACAGCCTATTTTGAAATAAAATAGCCTCGCGGGTACAACAGCTATTCAGTGACGCCCACTGACCATGGTTGCCGTAATGCTGGGAAGCGATGCGACCTTGTAATTTATTAGTCGTACTGAAACGTACTGAAACATTTTGGCAGAGCGCTGTTTACAACCAGTATGGATCAACAAATTCATCAATTGATTCATATATAAGGCGCTCTGCATTTTAAGGCCTACTGTGGTTTTTGATTAAATTGTAAGTTTTTTTAGATGCGCCTAATAGTGCGGGAAAAAAACGTACATAAACTTTGTGCGTTTTATTTAGACGATAAGCACGTTTTAAGCATCTTTTCAAGTATTTCAATTACATTTATTTTGCATTGAGAACATGCATTTTTAAGTTTTTTTAATTAGTGAATATTTTAAATCTGACTGTTCAAAAAACAATCTTGATTAGTATTGTGACTTCATTCTTATTTTTTTACATTTGCATTTGACTGTGCAGCACAAGAAGTTGATTTACCCGTTCGTGTAAAATTTTAAGTAATTTAATGGATGGAAATGTTTACATGTGATTGAAATACATGTGACGTATAAGGCTTAAATATAGCTGTGTTAGCGTGTAATTACTAAACAGTTATGATAGAGCCCTATAAACGCTAAAAGAAATAAGATATTAACCGGCTCAGTTTGTTGATCTTGGTGAGCCTGCTAGATTAGATATTCATATATTAGACAGAAAATTATTTGGATTATGGTGTAATGCTGTAGTGTAAAAAAGTTGTTTAAAAAATTTCTTTGCTGACTGATTTATAACACCCGCGACCCCCGTAGGGACAAGCAGTACAGATAATGGATGGATGGATGGATGGATGGATGGATGGATGGATGGATGGATGGATGGATGGATGGATGGATGGATGGATGGATGGATGGATGATTTATAACATTGTAGAAATGGGGAAATAAAATGCTTAAAATATAGTCTATATTTGACAGTAAGAGAGCTTCATAATACATACTAGGGATGGGAATCTTCACCATCAAAGCGATACAATACACATCTCGATACACTGCCAACGATTCGATGCATTCATGATTCATGGAATTGCCAATGATAAGATGCGATACGATTCTCCCATCTCCTGCGATACGGTGCGATACAGTACGATTTAATTTTAAAACAATGCGATCCAGTGCGATACGATACATTGCAATGCAGAAGAAAAATACACCATGGAATACATAGTTCAAGTTTTGGCACTTGAAGCATTAAAGTTGGCTGTGCTTTTTTATTTTGAAACACAGGAAGTACAACATAGAGTGATTAATTGCAGATCTCTCTGGAACTTTATGGTATAAGCATAACCTTTAACAAAAATTAAGATTTCTCTTAAGTGCATGTTGTAGAGCAATTTAGGGCCTACACAAAGCCATGTTTTCAAGTTAAGCTTTTAAAAGTGCATTAAGTTTATACAGGAGGTAAAACATAAAATGGGCTAATAAAAAAGGTGAAGGCCATGAGAATTCCATCCATTATAACAACTTAAAAAAAAACTAAGGGAGACATTGCATTTCATTGCATTGCATTACAACAGAAAAGTAAGGTTAATGATATAACTTAAATTACATATTTTTCCATTTCCATGCACATTTTGGAAATAATAATAATAATAAATAATAAGGGGTGTCATTATCTGTGTGTATCTTGTGCTGCCATTGTATCTTATAGCTGCCCGGTAGAGTTTACACATGGCCGTTGTCTTATCCAGCTCTCCATCTCTTTTGTAGAACTCGAAATTTTTCCACACTGCAGACTTAAAACCCACCATCAGATGTATAATCTCGGTCTTGTTTTCCTCCATGCTAACCCGCTATCTGGCTGACTTGCCGCCTCTGTACAATTCGAGGAAGGCCAGTTTGGACCCGCCTATTCGCGCGAGACCTGAGCCGAGACTTGAGCAGACACTTCAGTAGTAGGAGTAACTGAGACCCCGAGACCCGTTTCTAAAAAGTTATAATTATAGATATCAATAAATTTTTATCGATGCAAATAATTTAGATACGATGCATCTTGAGTTTTTGTGCGTTTTTAATCGATGCAGATGTTTGCAAATCGATGCAACTGCATCTTACAGGTCGTATCGATTTTCCGATGCATATCGGTGAATCTTCCAAACCCTAATATATACCAGGGATGTGCGATCGGGGTAGGCAAGGGAGACTGTGTGTTAGAAAAATTGTATATATATGTTATCATGCGTTCTCTAATGAGTACTTATTCATAATGTTACTGTTCAGTATGCTTGCTGCTTTTCCTTGCTCATTCTTATCTTGTGTAACAGAACAGAAGGATTATGGCTGAGTCGGGGGCGAGATGACGGTTGTGTCAAACAAGATACTGCTGACTTCTCAGCAGAAAAACGACATCCACCAGAACAGATCACATCAAACGATGCGTCATGAACCTTCTGATCTTCCTTAAAGAACATCACTTTCCCTTTTTATCTCTCGGAATATTGCTTAAACTGTTTTGCTGATATAGCCATATCTGCACGCAACACTTTGTGCGTTACTTTTTGTTTCTTTTCTTACGAGACGAAGCCCACAATCTCTTCCCCCCCCCCCCCCCCCCCTCAGGGGCTAATCGTCTCACACTGTGGGTAGGGCGTTCCAAATAAAAAGAGCGAGGAGTGTAAACAGATTTTTAGTGTAGTCAGATTGTAGAAAGCAATCTGTATCGCACTCCTCGCGAGAAAAATCAATATTCTGCCTCACTTGTTTTTTGTCTGCTGATCCTTTTCTCTTATTCAGATATTTAGTTAGCACTTTGAACCTGACACCGTGGCTCCGCTGCCATCATGAATAGGGAAAAAAACAGATTCAATTGTTTTTAATATAAAGTCATTTTCCTCATAATTTCAGTAGTTTTGTACCATTTTGTACCAAAATCGATGAATTTTTGGAGCGGAGTTGCTCGGAGGAGGCAACTTCCTGCCTTGCCTCCTCTGAGGATTGCATAATCACACGGCTGCCTATGCTGACAGCTGTATAGGCCAGTGGTCCCCAACCTTTTATGCGCCACGGACTGGTTACGCGTCAGAAATATTTTCACGGACCGGCCTTTATATAAATAAATAATAAATTTATATGAATAAATAATACATTTATAATAAATATATAAATACGATGAAATAAAATGATACGACAGGCATTAAAACAAATATAAACCACATAAAAATAAAACTCACCATTACATTGAATTATTGGGAGCACCGACCTTGTTTCTCAGAAACGAGCCGGTCCCATCTAGGCGGTAATCGGAAACAATGACACCTGAAGAGGTTAAGGTTTGTCTTTTAAGGATGCTTGGTCTCCATGTGCCGAAGCAGTTTTGAAGGCTTCATTGCCTCGTTAGCTACCCTGTCGCCACATGTGCCGAGTGCACTTGGTGCGTCAGAGTCACCTGTGGCGATAAATCCATATTTTAAGTAGGACTCCAGAAATGTTCTTTTGAATATAGCTTTCCTTTTCTTAGAAGTGGTAGTCTCTTCTTCTTCCGTCTCCTTATTGGGCTTTTTTCCCTTTCCAAAGAAGCTTTTCAAACTTCTCTGTTTCTTGCTCATTTTTGCTTGCCTCGCGGGCTCGACTGGGGTGACGTCTCGTGACCGAGACGAGCGTCTTGTGTCAAGAGACACAGCGACGGATGTAATTGGGAGAGAATTGCCAATTTTTTTTTTACAATTTTCAAAATAAATTCTTACTCATTTTTGCTAGTGTGGTATATGGCTTTTGTGGCTTCGCTGGTCCCCAAAAAACACTCGGTGGTCGGTGGCTGGTTCCAGGCAAATGAACACCTCAGGGACCCACGGCTGATTGGGAAAAGATTTTATTCAACCAATGTCAGAGTGAAGTCTTTCCAAAAAGTTGAGTGGCCCCAAGGCATGGATGTAAAAATCCCGAGAGAGAGAGAGCGAGCGAGAGCGAGCGAGCCCGAGCTAGAGCGAGCCCCTCTTGCCCCCTCAGAGCTCCTTCTTTTGTCAGGCCCGTAGCTTTTATACCTGACAAGAAGCTGATGTCACGGCTTTGGGTAACAGCTGCAGTTTGAGTCTCAGTCTGCTTGTTTCCCCTAAAAGGTCATTCCTTCAGCTCTCCCTAGTCACGGACAACCGGCCTTTCTATTTTCTACTAAGTACTTGTACATTACTGAAACTAAAGCTTCTCTGTACAGCAAAAATATTTTGATAGTCTTACTGCTACTAGTGGATCATCTAATGCAACATACAGATACGCATAAAGTTCAAAATTCACTTCACTAGTTTTGCGGGCTCGACTGGGAAAACATGTCACCTGACCGGGACGACCGTCTTGACCAGAATGAATTGATCATCCATTAAAAAAAAAATATAGATATATATATTTATTTTACTTTTTATTTTTTTTCCTGTGCAGCTTGGTGGCCCGGTACCAAATAACCCACGGACCGGTGAAGGTCCGCGAACCGGGGGTTGGTCTCTATATCGCTGTTTAAGTGTTCAAAAACTGTGGCTATATTAACTCATTTCCGTAGTTAAGCTGATGTATATAATATCTAGTGTTTATTGCCATCTGTCTGTAACGTCATGTTTCTTTGAAAAGAGACCCAACGGAGGCAACGAAAAGAGTTCTCCAGCCTTATGGCAGGGAGCGCTACTGATCCCACCTGTAGAATAAATGATCTCCAGTTCAAATTTACAGTGAACAACTGAGGAGCAGTCGTCCATTTATTTCGTTTTACATTCAGTTTTTTTTTTTTTTTTGCATTTCGTTTTGCAACATAGGCAAACTCAAACGATTTTCAGCTATGGATTTTCGGTCGAAGCAGGAGGTCATTAGTAAAGGAAGACCAACTGGTACGCACAATCGAAAACAAGTTTTTGATTCCATGTGCTTTATTGAGTGTTTTTGTGCGTGAAGACTGCTAATATGGGATTTTAATTAAAATAGTTCAAATTAAATAATGAATAAGCTACTCTAGAGCAGAGTTCCCCAACCTTTTTTGTGACATCATTAGGTGTCGGACAAATTTTACCGGGGGGGAGGGGGGATGACGTCAGTTTGAATTCCGATTTGTTCGAAACCCGGGACGTTCGAAAACTGAGGTTTGACTGTACTCCATGAACTGGTTGCCAGCCAGTCATATAGAGCTACATGACAAATGGAGTCAAACCCACATTTACACCGTCACTGAGTGCGAATTGCTCACACACTGCCCGCACGCACACAAGTCAGGCATGGTACCATTCTTCACCACTTCATTTAGTTTCTGCTAAGACCAATATTTCTAGGTGTGCTAAGACCTTCCAAGAGTAAGCGAAACTAACAATAACAAAAGGCACAGGTGAATACAGAAAATACCGTTATCAATTTGCCGGGAAGGTCGCACTGAAGGGGATTTGAGAGATTAGGCCTTTAGTGCAAATACTTTTGGGCCTCTGAGGATCAATCCAAATGTTCAAATTCATCAAAGTAAATAGGCATTAAATGAAATATTTTGTGTACTTGTGTGTCACGTTCCTGTGTCACCGGACTCCCAGCCAAGCCCCAATCAAGGAATTGCCAGCACCTGCTACAGCTCGTTAGGCCCACTACTTAACCTCTGTG
This sequence comes from Syngnathus floridae, assembly GCF_059516105.1. Lineage (NCBI taxonomy): Eukaryota > Metazoa > Chordata > Actinopteri > Syngnathiformes > Syngnathidae > Syngnathus > Syngnathus floridae. Next base: position 6,343,662 of record NC_142416.1, on the reverse strand, counting down.
CATTCTGCCAGTGGTTGTCAGTACGTCTCCTTACCCTGCCCATGACACCACTGCCTTTTTGTCCCCTGAACGATCTCTGTTGCCAACTGCTTCCGTAAACTGACCGACCACGCCTGATCGCCGCCTGCCCTGACTACTTGCTCGTCCTTTGGCCACGCTCCTGATCGCCGCCTGTCTCGACAACCTGCCTGCCTCCGACTACAACTACGCGCTGTGCTCTGCTGCTCAGCCATGCCAGACCGCAAGTCCAGCGTTCCACTTCCCCTTTCCCCCTTTTCAATAAAGGATCGTGCGCACTTGGTCGTCCTGTCTCTGTTCCGTGACATTTGTGCATGCAAATGCAGGGGCTGGTCTACAGTCGTCATGGTCTGAGCTGGTACAGTCTTGGAGGCGACTCTCAGTGCCTTTGCACTGGAATTTTTGGAATGCAGGCTGCCTTCTTTGTTTTTCTCCACCAAACGACCAAGCATCTTCTAAGGGGCCGCAGCCGAGCTCCCTGCAGACCATTTTTTTTGCTTCTGAGTCAAAGCCTTCTTCACACACTGAGGCCCAGCCATTTATGGTCTTAACTTCCAAATTGCCTGAGCAATAGCTATGACCCACAAGCCTCAATGAATCTGTAACAAAGCAGACAAATGGACCTTTGGTGGTAGTTTGGAGCAATACGTTGAGACATTGTGGTTCAGACCATATTGTGAAAGATTTGGTTTAAGGTAACGCTGCTATAAAAGTGAAGTTATATGCAGTTACCTGAACAGATAACCTCCAGGATGTTCAATGTTGAATTTCTTCCCTGCACTCTCCTGCGTATTCTGTGATTGTAGCATTCCATCAAAGTTGACTCGGAGCCGCGGCAGAAGATATTAATCTCCCATGCTGGCTGGTGGACATTGGTGCTTTTGTGTTGAATGGAGACTAAAGAGCCACAATCCATCTGCCTGCAGGCTGCCTGTGCAAATGTGGATACGGTTTCCTGTGTCATAGTCACAAATCTCCATTTTGCCTGATGTTTTAAATCAAGTTGGCCTGTGCACCAGCTTTCTCCTCCCACCAGACGGGCATCATTAGAAGCTGAAGAAAGATCATTAGAGAGAGCGATCAAAAATATGGTTCATTTATTGCTGCCACATCAGAAAAAATTATGGATGAATTTCACTGTTTAAGTTCCATATTTTACAGGGCAGCCAAATGATTAAGTGGCTATTGGCTAAGATGCCTGCCAACACGGAGACACTAATAGCCCCCTTCTCATGTGTGTTCTATGTCCATTACGGGTCAAATCCAGAGGTCAAATTTTGTGCCAAGGTTCGTTATTGTTAACAAAAAACCTACAATGGAAAAACATTTTCATTTATTAATTACAGTAAAAACAAGCATGCTTAAAAAAATATAACTGACACCAATTTTGATGTTTATAAACTGAAACCAACTATAATTATGGTGAAAAATTCTTTGTTTTCATCTTTGTCAATATATTTCATACATGAGCTTTGGGCTTTATTTTAATGGTGTTTTTTTAAGTATTATTGTACAGATATCAGAAAGGCTGAAATGCGTCTAAATGCTTGTCTTCATATAATGTCCTTTCAAGTTAAAAGGTGATAAATTTAATGTCTCAATGATACTGGTAATTACATGTTATAGCATGATTGTTGTCATGTTTAAACTCTCATGTTTAAATGTTTTTATAGTGTGATCAATGTCATATTTAACATGAATCCTATCAAGTTAAAATGTGAAACAGTTGATCTCGCTGAAGACTAAATTCAACTCACCTCAACTGTATTTATAGAGCACTTTAAAGCAACCACGACTGCATACGATGTGCTGTACACGGAGCAAAATTAAATCATACAGCAACAAACATATGTAAAACAATAAATAACTGAGACAGTAAAAATATCAAAAACAGTAAAACCAAAACCAAGTCTCATGCTGAGTCAAAATATGGTACAAAGGCAGAGGTCTTATGGGCCATAGGGGTGAAGGAGCTCAGAGAGGTAAGGTGAGGCAAGACCATTTAAAGATCTGAAAACAAACAAAATCTTTCAAAGAACTCTAAAATGTACATGTAGTGGGAGTTATGTGTTTCTCTTATGAGTAGCAGTCACATTTTGAACTATGTAACTGGAGCCGCTTGGAGCCCTGTCTGACTCCAAAATACATGTAAAGGTTGTTAGGGTTTTCCAGATTATTCTTATCGTATGATTATGTTGGAATGCAACCGGTAATGAATAAGATAACTTGTCCCATTCTACACAAGGTCGTAAAACACCCCCTGATATGTTTTGACTAGAGCACAAGGGCTTTGATAGGTAAATTGTATATATATGTTATCATGCGTTCCCTAATGAGTACTTATTAATAAAATTATTGCACAGTATGCTTGCTGTTTCGTTTTGCAGATGTCCACCAGTCATACGTTGCTGTCTGGAGCTTCCTGACCTTCTACGCCTCGGGGACTCCAAGAAAGCTGTTGATAGCTCAAACCGTTTTGTTTATGTCTGTGACTTCTTATTTCACATAGCATTTTGTCTTTTCACTCTTTTCTCATGGTGTTTTGTCTGTGACTTCTTATTTCACATAGACTCCTGTCCTTGCACCCTTTTTGGTTCTCATCTGTAACTTCTATTTTCACATAGAATCTCTTTCCTTCTCTCATGAGACAAAGCCCAAGCTTTCCCCCCACCTTAGGGGCTAGTCTCACACTGTGGGTAGGGCATTCCTAAATAAAAAGAGCGGGGGGTGCAAAAGACCTTTAGTGTATTTCGGGACTGCTGTAAGTCTGATTGCACTCCTCGCGAGAAAAGACTCAACATTCTGCCTCACTGGTTTTGTCTGCTGATCCTTTTGCTGATTCTGAACCTGACAGGCTTCCTATTCAGTCTACTCTTGCCCCCACTCTTTCTCTTAATAAATATGCCCTTGCAGGAGGGAGAGTTAGACTTCATTCTTTGAACGAGTGAACTCTCCACCTGCAGGTGTCTAAAAGGACTTGCTTGTCTCCCGTGTGGTTCTTGCAAAATAAGTTAGAGTGAGCAAATCTCTAACAAAGGTCATTACAGTAATCGATCTGAGATGAGACAAAGTGAATTATTGTTTCAAAATGCTCTTGAGAAAGGAGAGGGTTTGCCTTAGTCAGCTGCCTAAAATGAGAAAAAGCAAGTTCGTTACTATTGGTTATGGGTAAGGCGCCAGGAAGTCTATATTAACAAGATGAAATTTACCAGGGCCACTGGGACTAAACACTGTAACTTCAGTTTTCTTATCATCGAAATTCAACAATTCCAGGGCTTGATTTCTTCCAAACAGAACAAAAGTGGCCTCAATATTTATTTTTTTTTTGCTCCACAGGACATGAATCAATTCAAAGTCAAAGTCAAAGTCAAAGTCAGCTTTATTGTCAATTTCTCCACATGCCAAAGACACACAAAGAAACCGAAATTTCGTTCCCCCCTATCCCACGGTGACAAGACATGGCTCACAACAGACAAACAAGTAAACAAGTACAACAAAAGCGTGCTGAATAAATAATGAATAAATAACACAACAATAAATAAATAAATAAGAGGAGCAGAAAAAAAAAGGAGCAAGTGCGCGTACAGCAGACATTCCCGAAAATAGCGCAACAGTGCCGCACGCTACGCAGAAGGGGGTAGCGAGTTCAGGGCCCTAACAGCCTGGAGAAAGAAGCTGTTGGCGAGTCTGGTGGTGCGGGAGCGCAGGCTCCTGTACCTCTTCCCAGAGGGCAGAAGGTCAAACAAAGAGTGAGCCGGGTGACTCACATCACTGGCAATCGAGGTTTCCTTGCGGGCGAGATGGGAGGTGTAAATGTCCTTCAGGGAGGGGAGCGAAGCACCAATAATCTTACTAGCCGTATTCACTATGCGCTGCAGGGCCTTCAAGTTCTGTTCAGTGCAGTTACCACCCCAGACAGCGATGCAACTGGTGAGGACGCTCTCAATGGTGCCACGGTAGAATGTAGACAGGACTGCCCGAGGAGCACATGCACGCCTGAGCTTCCGCAGGAAGTACAGGCGGCGCTGAGCTTTCTTTGCCAGTGACGAGGTGTTTGCGGACCAGGAGAGGTCCTCACTGATGTGCACCCCCAGGAACTTGGTGCAGCTCACCCTCTCCACCACAGCACCGTCGATGATCAGCGGCAGGTGTGTTGTGTGACCCTTCCGGAAGTCAACACTAAACAAGTCAGTTTAGTCAGTTATTTCTTTAGCAGTGAAAGGAAATACAATTTCCTTAAGATGGAACCTGTTGGAATAATTTTAAGTGAAGCCTTGGCCTGCCAGACCTGGAGGCCTTGCCTTTACGAGTTTATCTTTCCTTTTATCTAGGTTCTTCCTTTTTAGTGATAGGGATGTCTTTTGATCCCTGTCAGCCATTTGTATCCTTCCTGTCCTTATGTTGTCTGTGTGTTTTTGTTCCCGTAAGAGGCCTTCACTAACAATGAGCAGGGCTTATTTGCATAGGTAACATGTTCTTTGTTTGATTCACAGGAACTTCATTCCTTTTCATTTAGCTGTAAGTTTGGTTCATTGATTGTAGTTTATCAGACCTGTTTTTCTTTGTTAAGGGTTATATACCATTAGAAGTAGTTGCATAAAAGTTATCCCATATTATTCAATGTTTGTTTAAAGAAATGCATACCAGTTACCTCACGTTTGCTTAATGTGTGTTGAAGTGTTTAGGACAAGTTACTTATTATTATTGTGTGTTAATTTACCAAGTAGATAAAGTCAAAGTCAAAGTTAAAGTTAGCAAAGGTTTAGTTGCATTTGTTCCACAGCAAAGCGGCAATCAACGTGCTTCAAGGTATTTGATCACAGTCGAGGACGAGTCAGCCAACTGTGAGGGAAGACGGCTGGTTGAGGAAAGAGAACGACCTCTGCGGGGGGTCACGAGCCAACAATGAAGTGCTAATTCACACCACACTACATTCTTTAGCTAATCAGCGTTGCTACAGACACAATCTCCCCTCCTTTAGTGTAGCAACGCCTCTGTAACCAGGGCAACCACAACATTAAAAAGAGGGGCACGTGGAGTAAGGACTCAGAACTGATGGAGGTTGTAACTGAGATTGCTTTCTCTATCGTTCTCCTCTTGAGTAAACCTGTTCTGGTTGTCTTCTCCTCTTCATTCCAGCGAGTGATTTAATGTCTAATTGTATTTAGACCTAACAGAACCCAAAGGCAGCAGATAGAATGAAAACAGCAGAGGCCCCAGAATTGAATCCTGTGGAACACCAGACTACAGTGGGGCAGTGCGCAACTCAGAGCAATAAAACATTCTGTCAGCCAAATAGGATCTAAACCAGGGGTCTCAAAGTCCAGTCCTCGGGGGCCGCATTCCTACATGTTTTCCAAGTTTCCCTTGTTAAACACACCTGATTCAAATGATCAGTTCATCCTCGCGTTCTGCAGCAGCCTGATAATTGAATCAGGTGTGTTTAACGAGGGTAACTTGGAAAACATGTAGGAATGCGGCCCCCGAGGACTGGACTTTGAGACCCCTGATCTAAACCATTTACGGGCACTACCACGTACGGCCAACTGGTGCTGCAAACGACCCAACAGACTTAGACTAACGTAGACTCTCAAACAGGGATGGCGCTACATTGGGTTAGGGAGAAAGACAGGTGGTATCATTCGTGCATTGGTGGTACGTAACAGAAATTTCCTTGACTTGTCTGCAAAAGTAATCCCATCTGGTGTCAGAGGTGAGGAAAAATACTGCTGGATTCTGTCCACAATTTAGGCAAAAGCCTTTGCCAATCACCTGTTATCCAATTTACTCACTGCGTGCTCGTTTGATTTCTTCAGATTTAGGAAAATGCAAAGACACTGAAGCAGAAATTAGACTTACACAGATTGGTTGAGTTCAATAACAATTCTTGTTCAAAAAGCTCTGTTTTCAAGAAAGTACAATACAGCGCTGGGCCCTTCAAGAGCGGAAAGTTTCCATTCAGAAAAGGCAAAGTCCAAGGTTGTTAGATCAGTTTTATATTCAGTAGCACATTGTGGGCCGAGATTGATGGGTGATGAGTTTTCGGGGTGGGGCAAGTTCGAAGGAGAGTCTGCTTGCATGGGAGTGGTGCTGATTATGGGCAATTCGGTGTGGAGGTGGGGTTCTGTTGGTGTGTGTGTGTGGAGGGGGGGCTGTTGTCTTCCATCCCGTCTTTCGGCCTTGGCGATCATCTTTGACCGAGTCTTTGGGTGGCTCCTTCTGGCACCTGCTGGTTTTATCTCCACGTGACCTTCCTGTGAACATTCTTCTCCAATCTTGGACATAGACTGTCGTACTGCTGGATTCTTTTAATTTTGTCATTTTGTACGAAATTATGTTAGCTTTTGGCTGTGACATCATTAATCTATTGCTGTTCTTTTGATACATCATGTCTTTGCTTATTCTTAGTTTAATCATGTATCTTTTCTTTGTTAGGCAAACTATTTCCCTCTGTGCAGAGCGTTCAGTAGTAATCAAAAACTGGCGTCTAGCATTAGTCAAAACACAAGATACAATCAAGTACTGAACGGTCAAGACGACTCTGGTCGTGTCCATGATTCAGAGAAAAAACATCAGGCATGCATAACACAGTTCCTTAAGGGTCATTAAGCTATTTAGGCAATATATCAAAAGTCATTTGTTATTTCAATGTGCTCAGAAATATATCAGATCATAAAGTTATAAAAACCTTTCTCATCACCATTTATGAAAAATGTCTAGTTATGTCTTCTTTATTGATTTGGTGTGTAGGTATAATTATATGCTTAAAATGTTTCTTTTATTTATTTAACTGTAAGGGAACGGACAGTACAGCCAAGTGCGTAGCGACGGACTTTATTGGAGAAGGGGATGATGGCAACAGCTGGCGCTGGCGCGGCGATCGGGCTGGAGAGGACAAACAATTCTGCGGGGGTTCCAAATAGTCAAGCGAGTCAGTATCTTCGGGACTGATGAGCGAAGCAGCATCAAGGGACAGACTGACACTCAGGTCTGCGCTGGCGGCGCTGATATAGCGCTATCCATGAGCCCGTGGCAGGTGACGGCGATTCCATTGACAGGGGGGCGTGGTCCTGTCGCCGGTGGCACCAGCACGTGACATTAACATGTGAATATACTTGTCTGCTTATGTACTTTATTCAATGAGGTTTGAGCATATCTGTTTTTGTAGCTAGGCAGGACTTTTTGTATTTTGACCCCATTTCCTGCACTCCCTCTGTTGACCTCAGTTTTACTGAGGTCACCAAAATTGTTGATGCCACCAGGATCCCTCTGTTGGCACACCACGTCCCTCTGTGGAGCCGCTACAAGTCCCTCTGTGGGGCCGCCAATGAGTGAGAAAAATAAATATAGATAAAATTCATACCCAGACATTTGTAAAAGATGGAGAGTGGAAGGCAATTGGCCTAGACGACATTCCAGTGACAGCATGGAACTATCAAGGAGAGATGGCAGGGGAGATTCTTAAAAAGTGAGAAGTTCCCCGGAAAGGTGTTGACTTCTATTTCTTAATTCAGACCACGGCGATGCGCAGAACTGTAGTAGCTACAGAGGTGTTATTATGTTGATTAAGCAAAGCATGAAGTTATCGGAAAGAATGTTAGAAGCGAGGCTTGGAAATCTACTGGCCAAAATAATGGAGAGTGTGGCAGAGACAAAGATAGGACATGCAAATGGTTGGTGGCACAGAAAGATATGGAAACGATCGCTCTGCAGTCGCGGCCCCTAACAGGAGCAGCCGAAAGAAGTGGAAGATGAGAAAGAAAATGTGAAAGAGAAATACATAAACAAATAACGAAATACATACATACATATATAGTACATACATATAGACAGACATCGAACGATTGCCCATTCGGTCACTCAGCCCTTCAGTCAGTCACTCAATGAATCACTCAATGAATCACTCAATGAATCACTCAATCAATCAATCAATCAATCAATCAATCAATCAATCAATCAATCAATCAATCACACAGGTGTTAACTAATTTGTAATTGTATTGCAAGCAATTTAAACTAATGGAATACGTAGATGTCCATATCTGTTTTATCAAGTCAGTCAAGTCAAGTCAAGTTTATTTGTATAGCCCTAAATCACAAACAGTCTCAAAGGGCTTCACATAGCCAAAATTGACAATTATTCTCAAAGCATCCCCTGATCTTAAGCTCCCAAAAGGGCAAGGAAAAACTCAAAAAACCCCTGCCAGGGGAAAATGAGAAACCTTGAGAAGGGACCACAGATGGAAGGATCCCCCTTTCAGGATCACCAGGTTGTAATGGATGCAGAGAGGGCACAAGTAATACATAATATGAAAATCAATGAAAAAAATGGATGTTGGAGGTGCCCGCGACTGTCCTGGCAGTGTCTTCAAGGGGGTTGAGCTGCAGTTTCTTCATCTTGAATTGGTCCCCAAGAATCCAGCTAGCCGCTATCAGCTTTTGAGCCACCTAACCCCCTCCCCAGCCGGGGACAAAACAAACTCCGGCCAAATCGGCCACTACAAGTTAGTTAAAGGCCATCTCATAGAAATGTGTCTTTAAACGTGTCTTAAATGTTTCTACTGAGGTAGTAGTTCTAATATCCATTGGTAGGGCATTCCAAAGCTCTGGAGCCCGAATAGAGAATGCTCTAGACCCTGCAGACATTTTCTTGGCCCTCGGTGTAACTAAAAGACTAGCGTTATGCGAACGAAGGTTACGAGACGGAACATAAGGAACGACTAGGTCGACGAGATATGAAGGCGCTAAGCCATGCAGTGATTTATAGGTCAGTAGAAGAACCTTGAAGTCACATCTTAAATGGACTGGGAGCCAATGTAATTTGGCTAATATTGGGGTAATGTGATCAAATTTTCTTGACCGTGAGAGCAGCCTCGCAGCGGCATTTTGCACTAACTGTAGACTTTTGATACTGGACTTAGGAAGACCAGAGAATAATACATTACAGTAGTCCAGGCGCGACGTGACGAACGCATGTATAATAGTTTCCGCATCCCCGGTCGAGAGGATAGGACGAATCTTAGCAATATTACGAAGGTGAAAAAACGCAATCCTGGTTATATTCTTAATGTGTTTTTGAAAGGAGAGCGTTTGGTCAAATATTACCCCGAGATTAGTTACCGTCTCACTCTGAGTGATAGTACGGTTATCTATAGTTATAGTGGTTTCCTTAAATAAGTGTTGATAACGAGTAGGACCAATTATCAACATCTCAGTTTTATCTGGGTTAAGACGAAGGAAGTTGAGAGACATCCATTGCTTGATCTCCGCAAGGCACGCCTCGAGATTACAACAGTCCCGCGGATCTGTCATCGATAACGGCATATATAATTGGGTGTCATCCGCGTAGCATTGAAAGCTAATATTATATTTCCGTATTATGTCCCCAAGCGGAATCATATAAATATTAAATAAAATCGGTCCGAGTACCGATCCCTGTGGGACACCACATGTAACATTATAAAGCTCAGAGGACGTATTGCCATGGACCACTCGGTGCGTCCTGTCTGATAGATAGGAATTGAACCAGCTTAGTGCTGACCCTGAGATACCAACACAACTTTTAAGACGCCCTAATAAAATATCGAAGTCTACAGTGTCAAAGGCAGCACTAAGATCGAGTAGTAACAATACAGACGACGTATTTGAATCCATAGCTATGAGGAGATCATTAGTCACTTTAGCAAGTGCTGTCTCTGTAGAATGATTAGCTCTAAAACCAGACTGAAAAGAGTCATATCGATTATTAGCGACCATGTAATCAATAAGCTGCTGCGCTACTACTTTTTCGAGAAGTTTTGCTATGAATGGGAGGTTTGAAACTGGCCTATAATTACTGAGACAGTCCGGGTCAAGATTTGCTCGCTTAAGTAGCGGTTTAATAATAGCGGTTTTAAAGGCTGTTGGCACTATCCCAGAGGAAACAGACAGATTGATTATATTTAAGACGGACGGTCCTAAAATTGGAAATAATTCTTTAAGTAGTTTGGCTGGAAGCGGGTCGAGTAAACATGTTGTTTGTTTAGCCGCACTAACCAATTTTGTAAGCATTTCAAGGGACACGCTTTTAAAATTTGAGAGGGTTATTGCATGATCCCCAGCGCTAGTAACCGGCGGAGCGATTGGAACGGTATTCTTGATCTCGTCCCTAATGGACTCAATCTTTTGAGCAAAGAATTTCATAAACTCGTCAGCTGAGTGGAAGGAGCTATCGGGGGTCGGCTGGCGCAGAGTTAGCTTTGCCACTGTATCAAATAGGTATTTAGGATTGTTTTTATTAAGATTAATGACTTGCGAAAAATAATGAGTTTTTGCTAAAATAAGCGCATCTTTATATTTCAGTCCTTCTGTCCTTCCATGCCTGATGGAAAACCTCAAGCATCATCCATCTACGGCGAGTTTTCAAACGTAGCGGTGCCACAGAGTCGATGGCTTTTAATAATGTCGCATTGAATTCATTTGTAAGATTATCAATAGAGCCGCTGTATGCGGGAAACATGGCGGTTGCCGGCGACAGTAACTCAGATAGCGCAGTTGCAGTCATGGAGTTAAAATTACGGCTGCTATAATTCTGATTGCTCTCTTGTCTTTGACAAGGAACTAAAATTTCAAATTTTATTAAGAAATGATCAGACAGAACAGTAGTGTATGGCAGTACTGCTATATTTGAGGTTGCTAGTCCCCGGGATAATACCAGATCTAAGGCATTTCCATTCTTATGCGTTGCTGCCTGTACAGCTTGCGTAAAACCAAACGTATCGATTAAAGTTTGAAATGCCGAAGTCAGTGGTTCTGACGGTGAATTCATGTGGATGTTGAAATCACCCATGATAACTATATTATCTGCATTTGTCACTAGATCAGCCACAAATTCTGAAAATTCATCCAGGAAGCCAGAGTAAGCCCCGGGTGGGCGGTAAATAACAACAAGATAGAATGACGGTAACGCAGTGGATCGCACAATGAGAACTTCAAATGTTTTAAATACGTGAATTGAGCGAGGCCTAAATCTAAGCTCAGAATTTGAGATGAGGGCGACACCCCCACCCTTTTTTCGAGGACGTGCCACATGCGAGCTCACAAAATTTGGAGGCGAGGCCTCGTTAAGTGGCAGCAGTTCATTAGGTTTTAACCAGGTCTCGCAAAGACCAAAAACGTTTAGATTATGTTCCGTGATAAGGTCATTAACGAGAACTGCTTTCGTATGAAGTGATCTAATATTCATAAAACCAAATTTAAGTGTAATCGGTTGATCAGGGTGCGTATCTATCGAAGGATTTTTAAACGGGATGCGAGTAAAATTGTGTTCTCTAGGCCTAATATCACCTCTCAAAAGTTTATTAGGGCGGTGGGATGAAACGACTGTGGGAATTTGATGATGAATATTTGTTACACATGTGAAGTTGTCTAAAACAGGCACCGTTTCATCAGCAAGACCAGTCGGGACGGAGTGATTGGATTTGTCTACTACCCCAGTAGAAAGTGTGTTTATGTGTACTGCAGCACTATTTAAACTGTCGCGCTCTAGTCTACACGAGGAGCTATGTGTATGCTGAAAGTCTAGCCTAGCGCTAGTTAACTTTAACTTAACAGACTCCAAACCCATCCTCACAGGTGGTCTAATCACCTGTGTCCTGGCCTGCTCTAGAGTGACCTGTCATGAGAGGCTCAAACAGTAATCTATATTCCTAGAAAGAGTGAAGGCGCCTTCACGGTTAGGGTGAAGGCCGTCCTTCCTCAGCAGGTCGGGGCGGCCCCAGAAGGATGACCAGTTATCTATAAAATACAGTCCCTGCTTTTTACAGAACCCAGCCATCCATCGATTAAGGGAGACTAATCTACTAAACCTCTCATCAGTGCCTCTCCCAGGCAGGGGGCCAGAGACAATTACTCGATGCCGACTCATCTTTCTGGCAAGATCACAAGTCCTCGCTATGTTTTTCTTTGTGATCTCTGATTGTCTCATCCTAACATCATTGGAGCCGACGTGTATCACTATGTCCGAGTAGCTAGTGTTGGTGGAACTACGCTGTTGACTAGGCCTATTGCGAGTCAGCTCCCTAAGATTAGCTTCTATGTCGGGGGCTCTGCCCCCAGGAATACTTGTTGGATTCTGTCCACAATTTAGGGAGCGCGTTATCTGCGCCTCACGGCAAAAGCCTTTGCCAATCACCTGTTATCCAATTTACTCACTGCGTGCTCGTTTGATTTCTTCAGATTTAGGAAAATGCAAAGACACTGAAGCAGAAATTAGACTTAGACAGATTGGTTGAGTTCAATCACAATTTTTGTTCAAAAAGCTCTGTTTTCAGGAAAGTGCAATACAGCGCTGGGCCCTTCAAGAGCGGAAAGTCTCCATTCAGAAAAGGCGAAGTCCAAGATTGTTAGATCAGTTTTATATTCAGTAGCACATTGTGGGCTGGGATTGATGGGCGATGAGTCTTCGGGGTGGGGCAAGTTCGAAGGAGAGTCTGCTTCCATGGGAGTGGTGCTGGTTATGGGCGATTCGGTGTGTTGGTGGGGGGCTGTTGGTGTGTGTGTGTGGAGGGGGCTGTTGTCTTCCATCCCGTCTCTCGGCCTTGGCGATCATCTTTGGCCGAGTTCTCGGGTGGCTCCTTCTGGCACCCACTGGTTTTATCTCCACGTGACCTTCCTGTGAACATTCTTCTCCAATCTTGGACATACACTGTCGTACCGCATTCAACCGTATCTTTGCTTTGTTAGGCAAACTATTTCCCTCTGTGCAGAGCGTTCAGTAGTAATCAAAAACTGGCGTCTAGCATTAGTCAAAACATAAGATACAATCAAGTACTGAACGGTCAAGACGACTCTGGCCGTGTCCATGATTCAGAGAAAAAACATCAGGCATGCATTCCACAGTTCCTTGAGGGTCATTAAGGTATTTAGGCAATATATCAAAAGTCATTTGTTATTTCAAAGTCCTCAGAAATATATATATCAGATCATAAAGTTATAAAAACCTTTCTCATCACCACTTATCAAAAATGTCTAGTTATGTCTTCTTTATTGATTTGGTGTGTAGGTATAATTATATGCTTCAAATGTTTCTTTTATTTATTTAATATGTGAATATACTTGTCTGCTTATGTACTTTATTCAATGAGGTTTGAGCATATCTGTTTTTGTAGCGAGGCAGGACTTTTTGTATTTTGACCCCATTTCCTGCAATACCCCTCAGAAAAAGGACACAAAAATCAAGGGTGGGGGCTTTCTAACTAGCAGTATAATTTGACATGAGATAGGGAGAAAGAATAATATATTGCAGGCAACAATTAAGTAATACATATTACACAGCAATCTCTGCCACTTTCTTTTACAAACGTTGAGTTCACACATATGGGGGCCGGCCGGGCATAGCCCGAAATGGAAACGTGGGTCCCCCTTCCCATGGGCTCACCACCTGTGGGAGGGGCCGAAGGGGTCGGGTGCAATGTGAGCTGGGCGGCAGCCAAAGGCAGGGACCTTGGCGGTCTGATCCCCGGCTGCAGAAGCTGGCTCTTGGGACATGGAATGTCACCTCTCTGGCTGGAAAGGAGCCCGAGCTGGTGTGCGAGGCAGAAAGATTCCGACTAGATATAGTCGGACTAGCCTCCACACACAGTTTGGGTTCCGGTACAAGCCCTCTCGAGAGGGGCTGGACTCTCTTCCACTCTGGAGTTGCCCACGGTGAGAGGCGTCGAGCAGGTGTGGGTATACTTATTGCCCCCCGGCTGGGCGCCTGCACATTGGGGTTCACCCCGGTGAACGAGAGGGTAGCCTCCCTCCGCCTTCGGGTGGGGGGACGGGTCCTGACTGTTGTTTGTGTCTATGCACCAAACAGCAGCTCAGAGTACCCACCCTTCTTGGGGTCCCTGGAGGAAGTGCTGGAGAGCGCTCCTTCTGGGGACTCTATCGTTCTACTGGGTGACTTCAATGCTCACGTGGGCAATGACAGTGAGACCTGGAAGGGCGTGATTGGGAGGAACGGCCCCCCTGATCTGAACCCGAGCGGTGTTCTATTGTTGGACTTCTGTGCTCGACACGGATTTTCAATAATGAACACCATGTTCAAACATAATGGTGTCCATGTGTGCACTTGGCACCAGGACACCCTAGGCCGGAGTTCGATGATTGACTTTGTAGTCGTGTCATCGGATTTGCGGCCGCATGTTTTGGACACTCGGGTGAAGAGAGGGGCGGAGCTGTCAACTGATCACCACCTGGTGGTGGGTTGGCTCCGATGGTGGGGGAAGATGCCGGTCCGACCTGGCAGACCCAAACGCTCTGTGAGGGTCTGCTGGGAACGTCTGGCAGAATCTCCTGTCAGGAAGAGCTTCAACTCCCACCTCCGGCAGAGCTTTTCCCACGTCCCGGGGGAGGCGGGGGACATTGAGTCTGAGTGGACTATGTTCCGCGCCTCCATTGTTGAGGCGGCCGACCGGAGCTGTGGCCGTAAGGTCGTTGGTGCCTGTCGTGGCGGCAATCCCCGAACCCGCTGGTGGACACCGGCGGTAAGGGATGCCGTCAAGCTGAAGAAGGAGTCCTATCGGGCCGTTTTGGCCTGCGGGACTCCGGAGGCAGCTGACAGGTACCGGATGGCCAAGCGGAACGCGGCTTCGGCGGTTGCTGAGGCAAAAACCCGGGCGTGGGAGGAGTTCGGTGAGGCCATGGAGAATGACTTTCGGACGGCTTCGAGGAAATTCTGGTCCACCATCCGGCGTCTCAGGAGGGGGAAGCAGTGCAACGTCAACACTGTTTACAGTGGGGATGGCGTGCTGCTGACCTCGACTCGGGACGTCGTGAGTCGGTGGGGAGAATACTTCGAAGACCTCCTCAATTCCACCTACACGCCTTCCATTGAGGAAGCAGGGCCTGGAGACTCTGAGGCGGATTCTCCAATCTCTGGGGCCGAAGTCACTGAGGTAGTCAAAAAACTCCTCGGTGGCAAGGCCCCGGGGGTGGATGAGATCCGCCCGGAGTTCTTAAAGGCTCTGAATGTTGTGGGGCTGTCATGGCTGACACGCCTCTACAACGTTGCGTGGACATCGGGGACAGTGCCTCTGGATTGGCAGACTGGGGTGGTGGTTCCCCTCTTTAAGAAGGGGGACCGGAGGGTGTGTTCCAATTACAGGGGAATCACACTCCTCAGCCTCCCTGGTAAGGTCTATTCAGGGGTGCTGGAGAGGAGGGTCCGTCGGGAGGTCGAACCTCGGATTCAGGAGGAGCAGTGTGGCTTTCGTCCTGGCCGTGGAACAGTGGACCAGCTCTACACCCTCGGCAGGATCCTCGAGGGTGCATGGGAGTTCGCCCAACCAGTCCACATGTGTTTTGTGGACTTGGAGAAGGCGTTCGACCGTGTCCCTCGGGAGGTTCTGTGGAGGGTGCTTCGGGAGTACGGGGTGCCGAGCCAACTGATAAGGGCGGTTCGGTCCCTGTATCACCGATGCCAGAGTCTGGTCCGCATTTCCGGCAGTAAGACGGATTCGTTCCCAGTGAGGGTTGGACTCCGCCAAGGCTGCCCTTTGTCACCGATTCTGTTCATAATTTTTATGGACAGAATTTCTAGGCGCAGCCGAGGCGTTGAGGGGGTCCGGTTTGGGGACCTCAGCATCGCGTCTCTGCTTTTTGCAGATGACGTGGTGCTGTTGGCTTCTTCAGGCCGTGATCTCCAGCTCTCGCTGGAACGATTCGCAGCCGAGTGTGAAGCGGTCGGGATGAGGGTCAGCACCTCCAAATCCGAGTCCATGGTCCTCGATCGGAAAAGGGTGGAATGCCCTCTCCGGATCGGGGATGAGATCCTGCCCCAAGTGGAGGAGTTCAAGTATCTTGGAGTCTTGTTCACGAGTGAGGGGAGGATGGAGCGTGAGATCGACAGGCGGATCGGTGCAGCGTCGGCAGTAATGCGGACCCTGTACCGGTCCGTTGTGGTGAAGAGAGAGCTGAGCCAAAAGGCAAAGCTCTCAATTTACCGGTCGATTTACGCTCCTACCCTCACCTATGGTCACGAGCTATGGGTCGTGACCGAAAGAACGAGATCTCGGATACAAGCGGCCGAAATGAGTTTTCTCCGCAGGATGTCCGGGCTCTCCCTTAGAGATAGGGTGAGAAGCTCGGTCATCCGGGAGAGACTCGGAGTAGAGTCGCTACTCCTCCACGTTGAGAGGAGCCAGATGAGGTGGCTCGGGCATCTTATCAGGATGCCTCCTGGACGCCTCCCTGGGGAGGTGTTCCGGGCATGTCCCACCGGTAGGAGACCCCGGGGACGACCCAGGACGCGCTGGAGAGACTATGTCTCTCAGCTGGCCTGGGAACGCCTTGGGATCCCCCGGGATGAGCTGGATGAAGTGGCTGGGGAGAGGGAAGTCTGGGAGTCCCTCCTAAAGCTGCTGCCCCCGCGACCCGACCCCGGATAAGCGGAAGAAGATGGATGGATGGATGGATGGAGTTCACACATGAAATACAGATAAAACAAAGTCTAGTCTTTGCCCAAATCATTCTTGCTTTGCACATATTGTCATAATAATGTGAAACCCTTTATGTCAGAATCGGTAAGCAATCTGTCATCTTAGATTTACTGATCTTCATTACAAATTATTACAGTTCTAAAGATACAGTTTAAAGCAGTGGTTCCCAAACTTTTTCAGACTAGCGCCCCCTTGGCTCCCCAGTGAATTCTCTCCCGGATGACCGAGCTTCTCACCTTATCTCTAAGGGAGAGCCCGGACACCCTGCGAAGGAAACTCATTTCGGCCGCTTGTATCCATGATCTCGTTCTTTAGGTCACAACCCATAGCCCGTGACCATAGGTGAGGGTAGGTGCGTAGATTGACCAGTAAATTGAGAGCTTTGCCTTTTGGCTCAGCTCTCTCTTCACCACGATGGACCGGTACAGAGTCCTCATGACTGCCGACACTGAACCGATCCACCTGTCGATCTCGCGTTCCATCCTGCCTTCACTCGTGAACAAGACCCCAAGATACTTGAACTCCTCCACTTGGGGCAGGATCTCATCCCCAATCCGAAGAGGGCATTCCACCCTTTTCCGACCGAGGACCATGGACTCGGATTTGGAGGTGCTGACCCTCACCTTCACACTCGGCTGCGAACCACTCCAGTGAGAGCTGGAGATCACGACTTGAAGCAGCCAACAGCAAAAAGCAGAGACGCAATGCTGAGGTCCCCAAATGGGACACCCTCAACGCCTCGGCTGTGCCTAGAAATTCTGTCCATAAAATTTATGAACAAAATCAGTGACAAAGGGCAGCCTTGGCGCAGTCCAACCCTCACTGGGAACGAATCCGACTTACTGCCGGAAATGCGGATCAAACTCTGGCATTGGTGATACAGGGACCGAACCGCCCTTGTCAGTTGGCTCGGCACCCTGTACTCCTGAAGCACCCTCCACAGAACTTCCCGAGGGACACGGTCGAACGCCTTCTCCAAGTCCACAAAACACATGTGAACTGGTTGAGCAAACTCCCATGCCCCCTCGAGGATCCTGCCGAGAGTGTAGAGCTGTTCCACTGTTCCACGGCCAGGACGAAAGCCACACTGCTCCTCCTGAGTCCGAGGTTCGTCTTCCGACCCTCTTCTCCAGCACCCCTGAATAGACCTCACCAGGGAGGCTGAGGAGTGTGATTCCCCTCACACCCTCCGGTCCCCCTTCTTAAAGAGGGGAACCACCACCCCAGTCTGCCAATTCAGAGGCACCGTTCCCGATGTCCATGCAATGTTGTAGAGGCGTGTCAGCCATGACAGCCCCACAACATCCAGAGCCTTTAAAAACTCCGGGCGGATCTCATCCACCCCCGGGGCCTTGCCACCGAGGAGTTTTTTGACTACCTCAGTGACTTCGACCCCAAAGATTGGAGAGTCCACCTCAGAGTCTCCAGGCCCTGCTCCCACAATGGAAGGCGTGTCGGTGGAATTGAGGAGGTCTTCGAAGTATTCTCCCCACCGACTCACGACGTTCCAAGTCGAGGTCAGCAGCACGCCATCTCCACTGTAAACAGTGTTGACGGTGCACTGCTTCCCCTTCCTGAGACGCCGGTGGTGGACCAGAATTTCCTCGAAGCCGTCCAGAAGTCGTTCTCCATGTCCTCGCCAAATTCCTCCCACGCCCGGGTTTTTGCCTCAGCAACCGCCAAAGCTGCGTTCCGCATGGCCATCTGGTACCTGTCGGCTGCCTCCAGAGTCCCGCAGGCCAAAACATCCCGATAGGACTCCTTCTTCAGCTTGACGGCATCCCTTACGGCCGGTGTCCACCAGCGGTTTCGGGGATTGCCGCCACGACAGGCACCGACCACCTTACGGCCACAGCTCCGCTCGGCTGCCTCAACAATGGTCCACTCGGACTCCCCCGGGATGGGGGAAAAGCTCTGCCGGAGGTGGGAGTTGAAGCTCTTCCTGCCAGGGGATTCTGCTAGAGCAGTGGTTCTTAACCTAGGTTCGATCGAACCCTAGGGGTTCGGCAGAGCCTCTACTGAGGAGGTCCGAACAAACCTGATTTATTGTGTAAATTCTGATTTTCCAGTATGTAATTTGTTGTGAGTTCATGCATTGTGTTGATTTTGTTATTTGAACAAAAGGGGATGTTCATGCACGGCTTATTTTGTGCACCAGTAAAAAACATCAATGTCTTGAATTTCAAAAAAATAATTTTATTTTTCACTACAGAGGGGTTCGGTGAATGCACATATGAAACTGGTGGGATTCGGTACCTCCAACAAGGTTAAGAACTGTTGGATTTTGTCCACAATTTAGGGAGCGCGCTATCTGCGCCTCACAGCAGAAGCCATTGCCAATCACCTGTTATCCAATTTACTCACTGCGTGCTCGTTTGATTTCTTCAGATTTAGGAAAATGCTAAGACACTGAAGCAGAAATTAGACTTACACAGTTGGTTGAGTTCAATCACAATTCTTGTTAAGAAAGCTCTGTTTTGAGGAAAGTACAATACAGCGCTAACCTAAAATAGACATCTATATCAGGTTACAGAAATAAACAATTCACATGTACGGGTCAATATGCTTGTTAAACACAAATCCAAACAACTTCTGTACATTACTTATACAACTTACAGCTACTTGAAACTTTAAAATTTCGAACAATGATATTTGATGTTTTTAATTTAGACGTGTATTTTAGGTCTATACTGAGACCAATTTTAGACGTCTAAATTAGGTCTATACATGGACCAGACGTCTAATAGACGTCTATGGCTGACAGGGTAGCTATCGAACGATGCATTTTTCCTACTGCAGCAAGACAGTTGCGTTAGCGTCTGTTCGATGGAAATTCTGGTGTGAGGAGCTGACATGTAAATGGAGACGTGAATATAGCAAGCGGCAGAAAAAAAAAAAAAGACAAATGAGATCAGGCCGTCTTGAACAAAAGTTCCCAGTATCGTGCGATTATAGCTATCACTACTGTATATAATTCTATGTACAACAGCAATCAACAGGTGGCTCCGTGGCGCAATGGACAGCGCATTGGACTTCTAGGCTTTCGTAGTGATTCAAAGGTTGTGGGTTCGAGTCCCACCGGAGTCGCATTTTTTTGGGCACCTACGCTTTTTATTTTTTAGTAATCAGCACATTCTCACTGCGACGTAACCTATCAAACTTTTTTTTAAATACAACGCTACATAATGATTACCTTCTTCGAGTTTTGTTTTATCAAACCTTAAGAATACAAAGCTAAATAATGATTACCTTCGTCGCATTTTGTATTCTATGTTTAGAATTAATTCTTTGTAGTTCTAATTTAATGGCCTGTAAAATCGAGGCATGGCAATTTGCGAGACGAGGCGCATATATATCAGCGAGATTTTAACGTTTGAGAACCTTCACGAGCATGACACCCAAAACGTGCCAATGTTTATTCTTACCAGTAGATGGCGTACATGCAAATGTAGGACAATGCTGCAGTGAGTCATACCGCTGAACGCAAGGTAGACAAGGTCAGAGAACAAGACAGCAGGTCGGGAGACGACTAACATAATGGGGAGGCTGATAAAATCAATGTATTTTCTTTTTCACATGGCTGTGTCAGTGGCGGTAAGAAATCGCACCTCATTCTTAAACTTGTTGCGTGTGTACAGTATTATTGTAGTCAGGGGTCACCACGCCGAGTCACTCGCATTTGTTAGGCAGTTTTAAATCGGATAGTGCATCTGCACAATCCAATGATATCCAATGGAAAATGAAGGCAATGTTATGTATGTTCGTGTTTTCTATTAACTAGGTAACAATTAAGAGAAAAAGAAGAAACAGCATCAATATTTCAAACAGACTTACCATAAACCATTTCAGCTTTGTTGTTGTTGTAATCAGTGTGTGTTATGGGCCTCCTCGGGTCAAGAAAAAAATTTCAAATACTGTATAATAAATATAGTAATTATAACCACGTAGAGAGTGCCATTGTTACAAAGTATTTGGGACAGTTGTTGCATATTGTTGATTCAACTAAAAAACAGTGCTACCTTGTCCAGGCACCTGTGCCATGTGAAAAGATTGTGGTCCGCCTGCAGGCAGAGCTTGAGGAGCTGACAAATGTGATCAATGAACAGCACAGGTACATTCAGGCGCTCCACAGCTACCAGGCTCAGCAGCTAGAGCACATTCCCAACTCACATCTGGGAGCCCAAAACCCCTACAGAGGTACAGTTCTCTTTTCTTTCTGCCTGCTCACACCCAGAACATTAAATAACTGTGGACTACAGTTAAATGTCTTTTTATCATAGATGCCATGCTGATACAGGCTGAAAGTTTTTGTTGTTTGTTTTGGCACTTTTAGTCCAAGAAAGAACTTTGTCAAAATATGAATAATAATGAAAACAAAAAACCTTTGTATTAATTTCTAACATCAACCATATTTCCAGCTAAAACACTGCACACAACACAATTCCAAAATGTTCCAGACATGACTGCATTCGTGTGTGCGTGTGCGCGTGTGTGTGCATGCGCATGTGTGTGTGCATAGACTGCTCCGAGGTGTTTGCTGATGGAAACGTCGCAAGTGGCTTGTATGCGATTCGCCCCGATGGCTTACCCACAGCGCTCAGTGTCTACTGTGACATGAACAATGGAGGAGGATGGACAGTTTTTCAGAGAAGGAGGGATGGCAAAGAGAACTTTGATAGGTGTGTGTGACTTTGGGAATGCTAAATCAATATAACATTGAACATTTAAGTGTCTTAAGTAAATGCTCTGTGTGTGCAGAGCGTGGGTGGAGTACAAGCATGGGTTTGGGGACCTACATTCCCCTGATGGAGAATTCTGGATGGGCAATGATGCTCTACATCATCTCACCTCACAAGGTGTGTGCATACGTGCGTCTGTGTGCGCAAGCACACATTCGCATTGTCTCTAGGGTAATTTGTCACACATCAGATCTTTAATAAAACCTTTTCTAGGGGACTACGACCTGCGCATTGACATGGAAGATTTTGATGGTAAAGAAAGCTTTGCAGAATACAAGAAATTTAAAGTGGACAGTGAAACAGTAAGCTCACATCCTCCATTTATAAGCACCTTATCTGTAACCTCGACCTTCCTTCTTTTCTCACAACAGTACGGCTCTTATTTAGACTAAAGTTTTCAGTTTCTAAGCACAAGCAAATGTGTACGGTTCTGTTGTGTGAATCCTTCAACAACTCCTATCCTTTTGCTTCATCGATGAAGTAGATTATTGGGACTGGTGCCACAAAAGATATATTTCAACTACATCCTCTTTTGTGACACCATGTCAGGACCTTTGCTCTGCTCATTTTGGTTTTCATATAACTATTTGACAATTTTCACAATTTTTGGAGCTGTTACTGACATTGAATGTGTGGAAGGACTTGTACCGATTGCATTTGGGGGAGTACAAGGGGAATGCAGGAGACGCCCTGGCTGACCTGCACACCACCAAGCACCCATCTCCAGGCAGCAGTTCGGCCGGAGTCAAATTCAGCACCTATGACAAGAAGCCCGGTGGAGCTGGCAAGTGCATCAGGCACAGCAAGTCAGGCTGGTGGTTCAGCAGGTCAAACTGTTTTCTCATTCCCACAAATCCACCATGCTGAAAAGCATCTTCATAAATGGGTTACACTGTAATTTTCTTCTCACATTGTGCATTCTTGTCCTCAGGTGCGATTCAGGGAACCTTAACGGTCATTACTACAAAGGACCATACCAAGCGATGACCACTGATGGCATGGTGTGGTACACATGGCACGGGTGGTGGTACTCCATCAAATCAGTGGTGATGATGGTACGAGCTGCTGACCTTAAGCATCCGCAGGTCAAGGCACCGAGAACACTGGACCCGAAGAAAGCGTCAGCTGATCGATCTCATTACCTACCTGGCCAATAGGCTGAAAAGCAAGTCTAACTTTGCCGTTACAAAAGCAGACTGTATTTTGTATGATGTAGTCTGTGCTTCTGTTGTTTCATTTTTGGTATTACAGTACCACTGTAGTTGGATTGCAACAATTAAAACGTGACTAAAATCAATTGTCATACTGTATTTATCCTGTTTTCAAAATAAAAGACACCATACTGTACTGAGGCATTGTGGGTACAGTTGAAGTTTTTGAGGATTAAGACAGAAAAACAACTAAAAGGCTAGTGTCTCTCAATAAATGTTTTCATGCTGTAGGAACGTTTTGTCAAATGTGACATTATAAGTGATCAGCTATGAAGTCAATGAGGGCTTTAGGTCATTTTACAAAGTGTCAATTAGTCTTATTTACCTGGGATTTTAGGTAACAGCGGGAATATAGTAGGTAAAAGCATTTTGCTTCAGGAAATGGGAGGTGGGGTCTAATCTGACCAGCACAAACATTGCGAAACATCCAAGGAGAATTACATTCCACATAGTAGAGTAAGGTTGAAAGGAGCAAACTTAGAACAAGCACATCTAAATTCAAGTCTATGGGTTTAGGTCAGTTGAAAGTTTGCATTTGCTTACATTAGCATGTGAAGTTCATTCAGTTCTTCCAAAGGTCTGAAGCAGACCAATGATTGAGCTTCGCTCTTTGGAGAGAAAACCGTTCACTTGAAAAAGAGAATAAGAACGAACATGTAAATGACAGATTTTGGTTATGGTACACATCCCAACCAAGTTATTTCAGCCTCCTCCTTACATACAAACATAAAAACATAACATAACAAAAATAAAAAGTGAATAGCCATAACATATGAGAGGTGCTATATACAAACCCTGAGTAGTTAGTGCCAGCAATTTTCTTGAGAATAACGAAGACGTTTCTTGGCATTTGGTAGTCAAAAGCTAAACAAGCCCCATGATGTGCTTTCAAAGCACGAGTCTTTTACTGCAGAAAGTTTAAAATGTACAAGTTCATCATGAGATACGTATCCAACACTACAATTTTTGGATCTTCTATCCATCTGCATGGTGTTTGGAATGAGCCGTTAGAGGACAGAGATCGTTATCTAGGCGATAAGGGTGCAGCGGCAGGGAACGACGCAGAGTTCCGTGGTGAGCTGAAGGGAGATGTAGGAGAGAGGCGGCGTGGACTCCCCAGCAGGTCACCATTATGCAGTTTCCACAGCAGCTCTTCATTCTCCATTGAAAGACGCTTGTTGACCTTGGACTCATTCTGTAGTGTCTGCTGGAGTTTGGCCTGCTCGTTGGACAGCTGCCTGCAGTCACAGTTGCATAACATCATTTTCATACTTTTTTAGATGAACATACTAGAGATGATAAGATGTACAGGCGTTGATTTTTTTTTCTTCTCTTGAAAATATGCAGTTGAGATGGTTCACATTTTTTGGGAAATATACGTTGTAGACAGAATAATATATTATTTTATTTTATTATTATAATATCTTTGGTTGTTCTCCCTAAAAGTGTTTTGTCAATTTTTGTAGAGGCCCATCTGGAGGCATTGTTGTGCCAAGGAACTGTAATTGTATTGTGGAGCTTCATCATCTCTACGCAATTACATAAACCTTTTTTTTACAGGGTGAGAATTATGTGCTTATCTTCCACTATTTTCAAGTGAGGAAAATTAAGGACAAAACTTTCTTTTTTTAAATGATCTTTATATTCTTGTGCTTGTGTAGCTATATACTCAGCACAAATAAAAGTCTTGATGAGCCCACCTGTAATGTGTTTTTGTAGAGCCCCATCTGGAGGCATCGTTGTGCCAAAGAACTGTAATTGTGTTGTGAAGTTTCATCATCTCTACACAATTACATAAACCTTTTTTTTCCAGGGTGACAATTACATGCTGATCTTCCACTATTTTCAAATGAGGAAAATTAAGGACAAAACTTTCTTTTTTTAAATGATCTTTGTGTTCTTGTGCTTGTGCATGTGTAGATATCTACTCAGCACAAATAAAAGTCTTGATGAGCCCACCTGTAAAGTGTTTTTGAAGTAAGACCACCGCTTAGTAAATAAAGGTGACAAACCGACATACAATCTGTAGACATAGACACATATATATACGCACTTTGAGAGAGCAGCATGTTTGTCCATCCTAGCTTTGTAGTCCTCGTTCTCCTGTTGAATTTTTGTCAGACATTCCTCCAATTTCACATTTGTCTCCACCTGGGACACATACAGTCATAAATATTTAGCCTTTATGTAGAAATGATGATAAGCCTAAAAATAAAGCTACTAACCAGTTTGTTCATTTCCATGAGCTTCTTTTCCTTTTGATGCAGCTGGTTATTCTTAATTTCCAGCACCACCTTTAAACTTTCTAGCTCCTGCTCCAGGTAAAGAGTGTGGGAGTCCTTCTGCAAACACACACGCACGCACGCGCGCGCGCACACACACACACACACACACACACACACACACACACACACACACACACACACACACACACACACACACACACACACACACACACACACACACACACACACACACACACACACACACACACACACACACACACACACAGAGAATATCATTAAACACAGCACATAGTTTTGCTCTCTAATGGAGCCGCAAGTAACAGAAGCACAGGTAATTTTTAAGTGTATTGCCTTTCATTGGATCAAACCTGGCCACATCTGGCCCTTTGTGCTTCCCTGTCCGGCCCGCATGAGGCCAATCGTAATTTAAAAAAAAAAAAAAAAAAAAAAAAAAAAAAAAAAAAATGTGTCGTGCGTACAATACAACTGTTTCGCTTTTATTTTGAAAGGCGTCGCACTTCCGTGTAGCATGCGTGCATGTGAGCTGTGCGTGTAGGAGAACAGCGCGAAGTAATGCTGCTCTCTAAATGTGTGCTAACGCGAAGAAAAGAAAAGTTGACAAGGAGCGCCGTGTTTTCAACAAGTCATGGACTGCCAAGTATTTCTTTACAGAAATGAAAGGTAAAGCCATGTGCCTGATTTGTGGTACACAGGTCGCTGTGTTTAAAGAATATAATTTGACTCGCCATTACACGACCAAGCACGAGAAAAAATACATCTGTCTGATAAACAGGGCGCATCAGAGGCTGATGCATTGCTAGCAAAACTGCAAGCCCAACAAGGACTTTTTATCAAGCTTCACACCCAGAGATGGAGCGGCTCTGTTATTTGAGGAAAAGTTAAAGAACTTAAGAATAAATTGTACTGATTAATAATTGTTTTTTTATTTGACCTTTACACCACAGTTTCACATAGCTTAATATAAATATAAACAGAATAATTGTATTCTTCTAATTACCAGTACCAACTATTTAAAATAAATAATTTAGTGCATTTTACAATGGAAGAAAATTGAGCAGGTTTAAGTTATCGTAGGTGTGGCCCTCTGACACAACTCGGGTTTTTCATGTGGCCCCTTGTAAAAATGAATTGCCCAACCCTGCATTAGATTGTGCATGTCTACCTAATGTTGTGATTTTCCATTAGTGTGAAATGCTTGCCTTGCAGTCTGATTTTATAAGTTACAAAGTGAATATTGTCCAGGAGTTTTGCTTTAGTTAAGGTATGGGCAGCCGCAATCAGTTTGCGTGCCAACAGAGGGCAGCTGTGTTCATATTCACTTCACCTTGGTTTTGCTCTTTGAACTTAGTGCTGGTTGTTATTCAGTCAATAGTGAAATGACAAGCAGAAGAGTCATGTGGTGTCATGTACGATGCTGGAAAGTCATTACCAGATTCTTATCTGAGAGCATCCGCCTCTCTTCCTCTACTTTCAGCTTTTCATTCATGGCCGCGTTTTCTGCTGACAGCGCATCTATTTTGTCCTGATCGGAGGAAGGCATTTGTCAACACTGATATACAATATTTAGGCTGCAGAATTTGCTTAAAAAATATAATACATTTTAAATAAAAAACTAGTCTTACAGAAAAAGTAGTTTCTGTTTCCTTTAATGTTTTGTTCAGGTTCTCCAGGTCGATCTTCTGAATTCTCTTTAGGTCTGAAATGAACAAATTCATGAACAAACATTTACATGAGATGTACCTATGAGTATAGATACTGTATGTTACTGTATAACTGTTTAACAAGTGGGTTAAGTTATCTGTTTTGCGTTATTGGTTGATGGACTCACCTTGTAGGGAGGTTTCATGTTGCTGTTTGAGAGACTCAATGATTTGGCGGTGACTCACTTCCTGGTTCTTCCTCTCAGCTTCATTCTTGGTCCTCGTCTCTTCCACCTACAAATCAAAGTTGATGATCAGTAACTTATTTTTTAAATGATGTCACTGTAAGCATGTTTTTTTGTTTTGTGCACATTAATCAGAGATCAGATCGTTTGATTCATCAAAACTATGTGAGATCCAATGTGAGTTTATCATTGTTGCACAACAGTGTCATTAGTTGTGTCCCTAGTTTCATATAACACAAGTCAGGATAAAGTTGGTTATTTTCACAAGTCAACAATAATAAACAATTTGTAATCCAATCTTGTGTTGTGCAGCAGTCTGTCATTTGTCATGTTTTGCTCATTTGTTACCGCTTTGTTAAGGATTTTACGAAAGTACAATGCATCCCATTGGAGCACTGGTTAGCATGCACACCTCAGAATTCGGAGGGTGCAGGTGCGAGTCCACCTCCGGTCTTCCCTATGTGGAGTTTGCGTGTTCTGCTCTGTGCCGGCATGGGTTTTCTCCAGGTCCATCCCAAAAACATGCTTGGCATGCTGATTGAGCACGCCAAATTGCCCATAGGTGTGAGTGCGAGTGCGGATGGTTGTTTGTCTCTGTGTGTCCTGCGATTGGCTGGCAACCAGTTCAGGGTGTCCACCACCGACTGCCCGATGACTGCTGGGATAAGCTCCAGCATGCCCGTGACCCCGATTGGGACACGGGTACAGATAATGGATGGATGTACTATACATCCCTAAGACAAATGTAACACTTGTAATGTGTGTGCATAAATATAAGGAACGTATAGAAATTTAGCCTTAGCCCAAGAATTTGAAATTGTTTTGTTAAAATACTGTATTTTTCGGACTATAAGCCACTACTTTTTGCACAAGCTTTGAACCTTGCGGCTTGTAGTCCGATGCGGCTTTTTTTTTGTGAATTGTTGATTTGGGTGGGCTGTTGCCAGAAAGCTGATTGGTGTAAGTTCTCTGACCTGTTGTTCCATTAACATGCGACATTTGTCAGCCTCCTCCTGGTATGTTTGATGGACTTTGTCCCACTCTGTTTGGTAAAAACTCCTCAATCTGACATATACAAACAAGACAGAATAAGAATTTTGGACATACGATTATGTGTTCTGTGTGTGGAAAAATTGGTACCTCTCCTCTAGCTGCACCAATTCATCCTTGTGTTGCTCATCTAGCCTTTTCAAGGCCTCCTCCAAATTTATGCGTGCCGCCTCCTTCTCCTTGTGCAAACGGTCACAGCATTGAGACGATGCAACTGCACATACACAAGAATGATTTGAGTTAGACTTTCAATGACACATTTCAACAATACTTTGCATACTATCACACTTTGAATGTAAAATTAATTTGCGTAGTGGATCAGGAAGTTATACTAATCATCGCCACTGACACGTGTGCACTCAATCCCAATAGGCCACTTTGAAGGAGCATGACTTTTTGCAGTCTGTTTGGAATAAATCCAAATAAAGTATCAAAGTAAATCAAAGTCGATCGGCCAGTGACGGCTGTCATTAGCCGTTGGAGAGCTGCTGAAATGACTCAAAACCTGTAGTATGAAGTTTCGCCTTTAGGGACGATGTACTTTGTGCAGTCTCTGGAGCAGGGGTCACCAACACGTTGCCCGGGGGCACCAGGTCGCCCATGAGGACCGCATGAGTCGCCCGCAGGACTGTTCTAAAATTAGCTCAAATAGCGGCACTTGTCAGTGAGCTGCATCTATTTATTTTACAGTCAAACCTCGGTTTTTGAACGTCCCGGTTCTTGAACAAATCGGAATCCTAACAAAAAATTCTAGATTTTTTTTGCTTCTGTTGTCGAACAAAATTCGGAGGTCGAACCTCGCGAGATGAGCCGGGAGGACCCGAGAAAACCCAAACACGCGGCCCAGATGCCGACTGACTCCGTTGTTATTGTATTTTCGTTACTTTGAGGATTGTATTAACCACTACATGCCCCCAAAGAAAGCAAGTGGGAGCAGTAAAGCCATCCTAAAACACAAAGACGCTCTTGAAGCAATGCGACAGTGAGCGCCCGGCACCCTGCGATTGCGCGATTGAACCAAATTAAGCTCCCTGCGCATTGAGGTCCACTTAAATTTTGGAAAGTACATCAGGACTTTAAAAATATTTTCCTAATTTTCTGGCACAATAATGCGACCAGCGCGGTGCAGTTGTGCGGTCGGCGACGCGCTACTGTTGTTCGTTCGGCGGTGCGCTGCTGTTGCGCGATTGGACAAAATTAAGCTCCCTGCGCACTTAGGTCCACTTAAATTTTGGAAAGTACATCAGGACTTTAAAAATATTTTCTAAATTTCAGCGACGGCTCTGTCACAATAATGCGACCAGCGCGGTGCAGTTGCGCGGTGGGCGACACGCTACGGTTGCGCGTTCGGCGGTGCGCTGCAGTTGCGCGATCGGACAAATATGCGCAAATGAAAAAATGCTTAAAAAAGGCGGGGTTTTTTTTTTCTCAAAATGGATTAAACATTTTTCCATTATTTGTAATGGAAAAACTAGATTCGGAATTCGACCGATTCGCTCCTCAAACCGCCTTCTGGAACGGATTGTGGTCAAAAACCAAGGTTTGACTGTATTTTTGCTATTCTTGTTAAAATCACACTTACATGTGAACCGGAAATGACAATAATAACACAGTGAAAGCCAAATTGAGCAAATTGGATATTTCAGAAGTCTGTGTCAAACTGGTAGCCCTTTGCCTTAATCAGTACCCAGGAAGAAGCTCTCGGTTTAAGAAAGGTTGGTGACCCCTGCTCTGGAGCATGCAAGAGGAAAGGCACCCGAGTCTAGAGCAGTGATGGCCAACCCGTGGCTCGCAAGCTGCATGCGGCTCTTTGCCTGGTTTCATGCGGCTCTTTTACGTTCATATCAACATTTGTGTTTGTGGGTTTTTTTGTGCGTGTTGCTTCACTTGAGTTCAATATGGTATTTCTGTCAAACGCGTATGCGCATGAGGTGAAATTCCGCAAAGGAGGAGGGGCAAACCCATTCGAGGAAACAAATAGTGTCAATTTTGCTCTCAAATTGGCAGGGAGAAAATATCCAGCTAAACGAAAATATGAAGATGAACACAGGATGTTTTTAACATGTGGGAAAGTTTATATATTTTTGTTTAACGCAATGGCAAGCCATTCTGCCTGATATGTCAGACGTCATTAGCGCATTTCAAAGCTTCAAATCTTCAGCGCCACTTCAGCTCACTTCATGCTAATATCGATAAGGACTTTCCAAAAGGGACTGAATTTCGCAAGTGCAAGTAGGACACTTTAAAAAGTCAGGCAGAAAAACCGGTACAGTTTTTCAAAAAAATTACGAAGCACTCAGATGCATCGCATCAACTGTTTTGGAACATTGCACGGGCTAAAAAGCCATACAATGATGGGGAGTTCGTTAAAAAATGCCTCAGTGACGGTGTTGAAATCTTGTCTCCTGAAAACAACAAAGTAAAAGAATGGTATCAGGCATCCAACAAAAAGAATTGCTTCGACTAGCACAGTGGTTCTTAACCTGGGTTCGATCGAACCCTAGGGGTTCGGTGAGTCGGCTTCAGGGGTTCGGCAGAGCTGGTATGTCATTGCCCCACCCCGGCCTTCAACACAATCATTCCTGACATCCTGGTCAGTAAGCTTTGGCTCCCCCTCTCACCTGCAGCTCGATAAAGGACTTCCTTCCTAACCAGGCACCAGCAGTCAAACCTGGGCCCCACCTCTCTTCCACCAGAACATTCAACACGGCCCCCCTCCCTTTCCTCTACAACCTTTACACCTCCAACTTTAAACTGGCCCACAACAGGAACATCATCGTGAAGTTTGCCAACGACACGACAGCGGTGGGGTCGATCTCAGGAGGTGACTAGTCAGCGTCCAGAAATAAGGTCCTGCGGCTGTCTGAGTGGTGAACAGCAAACAATCTGACACTAAACGCCGCTAAGTCAAAAGAGCTCATTCTAGACTTCAAGAGGTCCAGAACAGATCCAACTTGCCTCACCATCAAAAGCGTCTCAGTAGGGAGAGTTACATCCTTCACCTTCTTGGGCACCACCACCAACCTCTCCTGGTCGGTCAACACCAAGGCTGTCCCCAAGAAGGCACAGCAGCGTCTGCACTTCCTGAGACTGCTCAGAAAAAACAACATCATCCAAAATCTGCTGCTAACCTTCTACTGATCCTCTATTGCCAAGGTATCACAGAAGATAATGGTATGCCCCCTCCCCTCCCTCAGTGACGTACATTCAACCCGCTGCCTCAGCAGAGCGCAGTCCATCATCAGAGACTTACCACCTATTTTGCTTGCTGCACTCTGGCAGATGCTACAGGTGCATCCAACAATAACAGACTTAGGGACAGCTTCTTCCCAAAAGCCATCACTACCCTAAATGCACACATGCACAGGTCACCAAATACACACAAAGCTCTCACTGTATGAAGTCTGTAAAGCCACTTGCAATTTCATTGCACCTCCAGTTTGTCTGTTGTTGTACAATGACAATAAAAGCCTTTTGGTTCTCCCCCCCCTCAGAAAAATTAATCTCGAAAACCTTTCTTGCAGAACTGATTTAAAAAATTGTTGACAAATATTATCAACTAATATTTAACAGATAATGCAATAGTGCCTTTAACTTCAATGTGTCACACAGTACAACACAGCTGGTGGTACTGGAAAAGAGAGCTAGAAATTAACCACATCCAATAGCTGTGATCATATTTTCACTTGTAATTGAACTACTGTATATGCAGTAACAACTGGCTGTCGCTACGGCAGTTGCTGTAACCCTTTGAATAGAACTCACTGTGTGTGTGCTTTGTGGGCGTGCAGCTGCTCCAGTGGTGATGGAAACAAAAAGTCAATAACAGCTGAGGGAAATATTATAGTCCAGCTCACGCTTCAATGCACATAGTGGACAAAATACTGTATAATATACAGTGTATATGAATGTGTGTATTGTTGTGGCAGGTGGCTGTGTTAAATAAATGTACAATTTCTATTCTCAACTCTCTAACGTATGCTTTAGCACTCATTCAGGGCTACTTAGCCCAGAGTATGCCAAACAAAACAAACCAAGCAAGACAATTATTTTTTAGCTAGACAGTTGCAACAGACAGTGACGTAACATGTCACAGGAAAACTATTAAACCGCCAAATGGGACATGACATGTTGTTCCTGTTAAGACTCACTGAAAGAGAATGAAGGTTTTACTAACAGTGTGGTCTGCGTGTGTGTGTACGTGTGTGTTTGTCTGTGTGAGAGCAATGGTCTATACCAGGGGTCTCAAACTCCAGTCCTCGAGGACCGCATTCCTACATGTTTTCCAAGTTTCCCTTGTTAAACACACCTGATTCAAATGATCAGTTCATCCTCACGTTCTGCAGGAGCCTGATAATTGAATTAGGTGTGTTTAACGAGGGAAACTTGGAAAACATGTAGGAATGCGGCCCTCGAGGACTGGAGTTTGAGACCCCTGGTCTATACACTGCAAACATTCTTTAAATCCGTGTTTAAAGACATGAGCCAAAGGTCAAACACGCAGTAAAAGAAACATTATAGTCAGCGATGCGACAAATGGTGGAATGAAAGTGGAAAGTGCGAAGTGTTCATCAAAGAAAAATGTCTGAGACCAGGAAAGGCCTTTTCAGTTTGGAGTTATGGAGTATTAGGCAATGCTTAGGTACTGTAAAACCTCCATACATTTTTGGAATACACTTTCTATATGAGTGTCTTGATAAATAACACTGCATTCACACACTGTAATTGTTTTAATGTATTAGTTAGGTTGTCCTCAGACAAGCTTCCATAGTAGAAGCTATACATTGCTAATAATGACTGTGGGACACAGCTCCTCACAGCATCCCCAATCCAACCCTTAATGTCCAGGGAGGCATGGGGTTCCATTTTATAGTCTTTTTGGTATGACTCAGCCAGGGATCGAACCCACGACCTCCCAGCTCCAGGGCGGACACTCATACCACAAGGACACTGAGCTGGTTTAATGTATTCTTAGCTGTAAGTCAAGTCAAATTCATGCATAAATGAGTTAACGCAGGACAAAACTGAAATGGTGTGGTAAAATATACTCACACTAGTCTAAGCAAACACATATGAATCCCAAAATTCAATATTGACCCTTTTTCTGCTCTGTATCGCATTGCTCTTTGATGCTAATACTCTTATCTACAAGGTCTGACATGGACATGTCCTCACTTCATAATACACAACTGCATCGCTGTAAATTTCTTAACTTTGATTATTTCTTAGTCTTTCCAATATCAAGGGAAGCATTTTTGTTTTTCTAAATGCTATGAATAAAAGAATAAATGAATGGTTGCATAAATAAAAAGGCATGGCCACAAACGTGCCGTGCATGTCAAAAATGCCCCATGGGCTTTTGACTGTGTATTGTTTACTCCTTATTTCTCTTCTGCAAAGTGGTAATTAGAATCATCCAGTTTGGGTGAGCAGACACGCTTTTGTGTCCGGGCAATTTTGCCGTGCCCCGGTTCACCTCTTCCAACTTGACACGGTACAGAGCGCTCACATTATTCCAGCGAAGGAATGCCACTGCGCAGTGAACGACATGTACGAAGTGTAGCGTAGAGCAACCAAAAATATCTTGATCTTGTTACTCCGGCACACAATTTGAGTTTTCTGTTGCCTGGGTTTTCTGTTGTTAGTCAATCTGAATAAAACAATCATACGCGCATGTACGGTATGTACAGTATGGAAATGAAAGGCAGGTTAGAGCCTGTGCAGTTGCCCTACAGCTCTCTTTTCCCTTTTCTGAGAAGCGCATTGCTAAAAACTGAAATAATGGGCACAGTGTCCACAGTGAAAGTTATTTGTGATTATCATTTCTTTGGGTGCTTACCCAGCTCCTCTTTCAGCTTTGCCAGTTCTAGCGACAAGTCCGTCTTTAGCTTGAAAGCCTCTTCATGCTGCAGAAAGAGAAAAAAACAATATAACATGAGAAACTATCTCAACAATAAAAACAGTATTGCATTAGATTTGTTCCAAAATCCAATCTTTTATCTGTGTACAACACATTCATCTGCCACAACATGAAGTATTCTACAGGCGAGATAAAAAGACATGTTAGCTCCACTACATGTTTATATGCTTTGTTGTGGTAGTGGATTGCAATTTCGTTGCTAAATTTGATGATATTAATAAATATTAGCACAGCAAGATGCAATGCCACATTATGAGCTAACACCTCTCTGACGATGACAAACTGAGCATTTGGCATATCGGCAAAAGCTGATTTTTGTGATAGTTTTTGCATTGGATCTCATTTGTTTCTGCAGGTGTACCTATAAAGTGTGTACTATGACTCGTGTCCGGTTCCTACAGAAAATTCAAGGCTGCAAAAAAAGTTGACACCTGCTAACAAAATGAGAATTTGCCAACAGAACCTCTTTAACCTGAATTCCCCGTCACACACGAAGCTGACTCCACCTAATTATTCACACAGCATAAAACACCTTGCATACACCAGATGACCACGTTTAGTGTACTTTTCAACACTCTTGTATCTTTCACTGACACGCAAGCACAAAATAACTACACAAAAGCGGTGCAATTTACGTACAATAGAAAAAGGGGATTTTTGTGCCTGGCTGCACACACGCGCACACACACACGCAGCCATAAAGTCCATCTGTTGCTCGAGGAGTCACTTAAGTGAAAAACAAAAAACCAACATTGACTGTGAAAAACAACTGTTAGCCTCTTCAAGCAGTGGTACAAAGCTGGTAATAAAATCGCATCTCATTAACCAACGCGATAAGGATAGTTTAAGCTTCACGGTGGCGTTTGTTCAGCACTCTATTACTTAAACGCATTCATGATTAATAGTGAACTCTTTTTTTAGTAATCCAGATGGAAAAGCAGCATTCAAATCAAACAACAAAGTGGTATCACTCAAAAGAGTCCTCTAGTTTGTCACATTACTTCTGAGAGGGTTTCCAAAGCTGCAATGACGAGCACTAAAAAGAAAAACAGACCTTACGTTTCTTCTTGCGAACACGGGGAGCCTTGTATTGAGCTTTGCTGGCTGTGGAGCCCATGATGGTTTAATTAAAAAACACAGTTATACACACAGGCACACACACACACGCAAACAAACAAATACTCAGGCACACAAACCACACACACACTAGTCTCTTCAGCTCAATTCTCACTCCCTCATCGTCTCAGCAGCATATGGCAAAAGACATGATGTCTTTCACCGTCTTCCCTGTGTTGTGGATGGCTCAGTCAGTCATTTAAACTCCACCCACACACTACCTGCTCCCCAAAGTGCTGCTTGTCCTCCCTCCACCCTCTATCCGGCCCACCCCCTCTAGTCTGGAATACCGTATGATGTAGGAATTCAAGTTATTTGGACACACACGTCTCTCTCACCCTCTTAGAGTACTCAAGTATTCTTAACTCCCTGTCTCTGGTATCTTGGTGCATCAATCATTTACATACAAAACTTGAAAAGCTGCAGTCAAAAGAATACCTCACCATTTTCTCTGGCTCTTTATCATTACTGCTCAGAAAGGACAAATTGGAATGTCAATGGTGTAAAATTCTACATCATTATGAATGCATTTGCTGTCCCATAGCAGCAAGCAAGACAAACAAGCCGACCAAATCCAAAGAATGTGGCTTTAAAGTACCCTGACATCAACCATCCTAAAAAAAAAAGCTCCAAGCCTTGTCACAACAGCAAAGAGGGCCACCGCCTAACCGAAAAACCCTCAGGGGAAGGTGTCGGCATCAAGTGTTCGGTCGTTATTCGCCAGTCACCTTTTGAGTGCAGGAGGCAGATTAGATAATCATGGAATTCATGGAGATGTTATCTCACGCTTTCAAATCAAAGAGTGATAGCAGCTGCATTCCTCCACTACACTAACACCCTCCACCCTCCCATCTACGTTGTACCATCAATAAACTAGTCAGGAGCAAACACACAAAAAACTTTAACAGGCAGTGGGATGGGATTTTCCAAAAGATAAGGAGAAACATTTCCTCAGAGAGTCGGTGCATGGTATATACGGTAACAGCTGTTCTGTTCTGCTTGTGTAAATATTGTATGTATGCACATTTGCTACTACATTTGTGCCAAAAAGCATTTAGCTAATTTTTTCCCCCTGTCTGGAAAAAACACTAAACGCAATTTATTTATCACAAATAAATTAGTTCAGTTCTTATTCTTAAAAAATCCAGACAGTGGTATCTTATCTTACGGGTTTCATTTCATTTGCGATGTAACCAAATTTCATACCCAATTCATTATTATATCAATGGTTCCATTAAAATTAATTGAAATTCCATACATTTCTGTTTTTACCAACGTCAAGATAGCGCAGAGTGCAGTGTCTAAAACCGGGGTGACAAACGGAGGGCCCGCATACACTTGGTGACAACAGAATGGCCCATCGGCAGTTCCTATGCAGGGAGTCTTCTGCCTGTCAGGCCAATTGTATGCAGTTCATTTTTATTCAGCTTATTTTGAAACAAGCACCATATAATCGTAAGTGTTGGTTGTTGTGTGATCCATGCACATAGAGAAAAAAAAGTGCTTCCAATTCGTGCATGTGGTAAAGAAGCAACGCCTGTATCGTACCATGTATTGTTTAAAATAATTTCAGGTGCAAGGGCACAGTTGAAAATTGTTTTTTTAAAACATACTTTGGACATGTTTATTATATGTTGATTGTTTCAATAAAATGTTTTGATACATGCTAACAATTTGCAGTGGAGATTGGTTACTAATTGTTTGTGCAGGTTAAAGCTTACGTCATTGAGATTCATTGTTTGGTTTTAGTTAAAATATGCCAAATTTCAAAAGCAAGCTACTGCGTGACGATTATATTCACAGCTAATTCAAGTTTGAATCTGTATGCCATTACTGATTTAAGGGCTTTTTGGGGAAAAGATTTATGACAAACTGGCCCGCCCACTTTTGGAGCTCAACTTCCTGTTTTTTCCCCATCTCAGCCTGTCTACATCACAGGAGGAAGCCAAGCATTGTAATGTCTAGTTTCCTGTCTTAAT
The DNA here is from genome assembly GCF_059516105.1 of Syngnathus floridae. NCBI lineage: Eukaryota > Metazoa > Chordata > Actinopteri > Syngnathiformes > Syngnathidae > Syngnathus > Syngnathus floridae. The sequence goes on along the minus strand of NC_142416.1, from coordinate 6,307,015 downwards.
TTGGCTTTGATTTTTCTGTTGTCACCGAGTGTCTGAAATGGTGGTTGCCATTCAAATTTATTTGCACGTCCATGCTCTTGTTCACTTCAACCGGTGAAAATATGAATGCTTTCGGCACAATATTCTGGATTTACTCACTCAAATTTAAGCTCTTATGAGCAAAACCCAATATCATCTCCAGAAAATCAAAAGTACTACGCAAATCGGTTTTTAAATTATTTTTACAGGTTGAAGTGAACAATAGGAGGAATGCGCAAATCCATTTTGTTGCCGATTGATCTTAGTTTTCAGACATTTAACGAGGCTAAAGTTGTTACAGCTCCATTGGCAGTCATGCAAACAGACATGGTAGTTAGCTCCCGCTAGTTCCTATGGCTTGTTGAGGCATTCATCCACCAGGATTGTACTTTCTGGTAAAGGTAAACCCTTTTAAATTACCTGGACCCAATGGCGAATCCACTATTAACACATCTCACACACATATGAATAATCTTCTATGACAATCTTGTAGGACATAAAATTGTGGGGCGTTTGATGTCCTTGTTCATGAAGGGGCAAAAACAGCGTGTTAAGGGTCCTAACCCGAACCCTTCACCCGGCTTATGTGTCTGAGGCTTTGGACTTGAATTTGGCCTTCTGCAGCCATTTACAGGCGTTATTTTATATTTGTGTTTCACAGGCTTTATTTCAAATGCATCGCTGACTGTCACTCCACTTTTCTTTCTTTTGAGGGGAGCTTTATCTGAAGCTTTTTTGTAATACTAGTTTTAGGTCGCAGCGCAAAGTAAATTTAAAAAACTTATGAGTTAGGGCACTGAAGTCAAAATACATCTAGGCAGAATTATAATCAATCTAAAATTCCCTACCTAATGCTCAAATAAAGGGAGCTTAGTAGTAAATTCATTGTATACCAAGTAAGTGATCCATTTCCCGGACTCTGAATGACTACATCCTGGTCCTGTCTAAAATAGCACCCACTCCTTTTTAAGGAACAAAACAAACATTTTCTTATTAAGTTTAATTAATCTGATGACAAATAAAGCTAAGCAAATGGAAGTGAAAAATGAAATGAAAACTGGGTCAAAAGTATGGAAACTTACAAAAGAGAGTCAAAAGTCTGGAAACTCACAAAAGAGAAACACAATGATAAAATACATTAAAAGATCTGTCTCGTCATGCTATAGGTAACGCAAGCTTCTTGTGCGGAGGCAGGGCTAAGAGGGTATGCCGTGGTGAAAGTACTATTGTGTTATTGGCAGCTGGGTACGGAGTCCAAAGATCCTCTCTGTGTTAATTCCTCAGTGCCACTACAGGATCCACCCATACAAATAACACTATCTACATCAGCTAGTTATTTGATGATTTAATTATATGATGCAGGTGTTTCATTCATACACAACACAGAAGGAACAATGGGCTATAAGAAACATTTGGAACCATACTGAGTAGAAACCAGGGCTGTGGACTCGGACTCGGTCGGACTCTGTCATTTTTGCCGGACTCGGACTTGGGGACTCGGGGACTCGGACTCGGTCGGAATCGGTCATTTTTGCCGGACTCGGACTCGGTGCTGATTTTGATCGAGTCCACCGAGTCCGACAATAAAATAAAAATACGTTCAATTTTATTTTCATCATGCTGCTGAGAATGCGCGTAGGAATACTGTCCACAGCCCTGCTTACGATCAATGCGGCCACGTTGAGTTGCACTAATGTTTACATTATGTACCAATGTCAAGGATGATTTTGTCATCCAGTTTATATCATTATTTTGATTTTGATCTAAATTAGCCTTGAATAAAGACTAAGCAGTCAGATGAATTAACAGAAAAAAAGGACAGCCGGACTCGGACTCGGACATGGACTCGGACTCGGTGGTCAAGAGGCCGGACTCGGACTCGGACTCGGTGCAAAAATCCGACCGAGTCCACAGCCCTGGTAGAAACTAACAGAGTGTTATTATTGAAACCGCTGCCGTTAGCCTTTCTGTCACGCAAGTCGCAAGTGGCAAAAAATGAAAGTTGTTAGCCCCAGAGAGAAGATCCCGATAATAAATTATATGCCACCGCAATAACTGACTTGGGTTAGATTCTACCCTTGGCTACAATGCAGAGTGGAGCCCTGATTAAAGTAGGTCATTTTAAACTCCAAACCTATTGGTGTTGTTGCGGGTATTGTGACAGCTTAGTGCGCGGCGGCTGTGTCTGTGTGGCGAGTGTATGCAGAGAGAAGTGTTCTGGAGGAAGATGGCAGGCTCATGAGTGTGCTGTTGTGAACTAGGAGCGGATAAGAACAAAGAGTGAATACTGAGTGGAAACAGTGGTGTGTGTGTTGTTGGGCTGCTGGGCTTCCCGTGTTGACGACCTGCAATGACTGTGACCCCGTCAGCAACTCCAACCTTGGAGAAATGTCTCCCCTGCTTCCACTGACTGCGATGGAAATAAGGAATTGATAATATATAAGTGAATCTGAGGATTTGTAAAGTTCTTTGGCAGCCACCGTATGCTGTACTCTGATATATACCGTAATTTCCGAACTATAAGCCGCGACTTTTTTCCAAAATTTTGAACCCTGCGGCTTATAGTCAGGTGCGGTTTATATACGATTTTTTTCGTGATTTTTGTGATGACTTGATCACTTTTATACACTCGTAAAAAGGCTGTGGACCACTGTTGTGCGGTATCTTGAAGAAAAAAACAACAAAAATACTATTTTGAAACACTACTATGGCTGCAGCTTATTCTGGCTGTGTTGCTTGTGACTATTATGAGCTTTAGTAGGAATGCACGCTAGGTGACCTGCGTCAAAGGGCTCTAAACCCTTTCTCTTACTCTGCCATGTGACTCAGAGATTACACAAAGCAGTGGCGCTGTTTGGACCATCTGCATTGTATTAAACCCAATCAATCAGCATTTAAATTCAATTCTTCTGATATCTTGCTCACCAAAAACAAGTTGTAATGAATGTGAACTTTTAATGCATTTTATTCAGAAGGTTACTTTGAACCCTGAGGCTTAAATGGCGGCGCGGCGTATTTACGGATTTTTACGGCTTATAGTCCGGTGCGGCTTATGTAAGAAAAAAACTAAAATATCCCTGAATTTTAGCTGGTGCGGCTTATAGTCCGGTGCGGCTTATAGTCCGGAAATTACGGTACACTCCACCATTTTAATTAAAATTGGTTTCTCATCTCTTGGACTATGGCGGACAGCCGGACACACGATTGTATGAATAAGGATGGATAGACAAGGAGAGAAGGGTGCGCAGGTTGCGGAACCAAATGATGGCATGTATTTATTTAGTTATTTATAATCAATTACAATTTTATATTTCTGTATTTGTTTGTTTTTCCCCCTCACCTTCGAAAAAACTGGACCATTAAAAAAACGTGACCCCTGAGAATTCTTATACAGGATGGTCTTTTCTACTTTTTGTGAAGTAATAATAAAGAGCTAATAATAAACCATGAGAAACAAAATGTACCTTGTAATAGTTGTACTATGTTCATCTTGTTTTCAATTGTCAATTATTTTTAATTATGTCAATTTTAATATTTCTTCTGATGAAGGCGGAAGTGATAGCCAAAACATATCAGGTAATGAAACCTAAATAATTTGTTTGTGATAAAAGAACCAGTAAAATAATAGCAAAATGTACCTCATTAAAGAGATGCTGAATCACCGTAGCAAACGCCTCCACTTTTTTATTTGCTTGGATGACAAGTTTCCAAAGATGGCCGGCCTGTTTTTTTTTCTCCGTAATCTCTTTGCTCTGGTTCGGTTTAGCTGCGACCACAGCAGGCTTGCTTGCACTTTGCAAACGCATTCCATGTTTAGGGCTTGACCGAGAACTTGTTCTTGCTTTGGACGCTAGTGCACTGGGTCCCGTTGTTCCCAACCCAGCATTTATGGAAACATACGTGGGGGAAACTGGTGTCACTGGCACACTGGTGTTCACCACATCTTGACCCTTGCAAAAAATATCGCATTTTCAGACTTCAAGAATCAATAGGGGGGAAAAAATTTAAGGAACTGACACTATCACATTAATAGATAATGATCAGTAGACTGCATACCTGTGGTCGTGACAGATTCTGCTGCTTGTTTCCTAGTGCAAGCGCTGGAAGTGGTGAGCTGCTGCGATTGTTTGTGGATCTTGCATGGACGTCCCTGGGCTTGTTTTTGTCAACTGCAAAAGAACAACATCCTCTTGTTTTGTGGTTGACAGGCATGATATTCAACATGGCTTGAACCCCCTTACACACACGCACGCACACGCACACACACACACAAGACAAAAGAGGAAATAGATCCAAACAGCACACACAAAATTGTCTCATTCATCCACTGTCATCAGAGAATACGCCCTTCTGACTGCCTAGGCTTAATAGATGCATCATGAGATTGTGTGGTATTGATGGCAAGAATGTGTGTGTGTGTTTGTGGTATGTGTGCTTGTGTGAGATGGAGTCTGGGTAAGCATTAAGGAGTGCATTACAGACAAAAGCAATTAGAAAGCAACTTTAATGTCTCTGCCTAGGCTCAGTTTGTCTCCCAGTAGTCCATCTCTGTACTCTGCATTCTCTTCATTTGATTCCCTCTCTAGCTGGCAATTCTTTATTGGCTCTTCTGGCTTCACTAGGTAAATAGTTGATTCCTGACTGGAAATAAAACTCACTTTAAACTAATTAATCCGAAGAGCACCATATGTGCCACTGTAAGCAACATACCACATTGCTGCTCATTAGGAGCACATAAATACCCGCTCCCTAGAATGCATGCAAACTCTAATTTACAGTTTTTATTGATTCTTTTGACCTGTTTGAAGAAACTGGGAACCTCTCCGTCTTCATCATCACCATCTCAGGAGAGCAGGAGAAACCTCATGCAAATGTGTTAACACATTCTCATTGGATTAACACAGTTTTCCCACCGTTTGGCAAAACAATTAACACAGATGTCATTCAGGAAGTCCAAACTATTGTTTTAGCTGTGGTTACTGAACAGAAATCAGATGCTCCAAGCTCTTAGAAACTGTCTGATCACTACGTAATCACTAAAAGCACCTGTCTGACACTTCTTCACAAAATGTTTCAATTCTTTGCAAGTATGGATCAAGGAGGTCAAAGGCAGATGAGAGGTAGAGTGAGAGTAAGAGTAAGAGGGGTCAGAGGAAGAGGAGTCCGTGTGTGAGGTGGAGGTATAGCTGGAAGGGCTCAGAAGAAGAAACAGAAGAGTATCACTTGCGGCTTTCTCTTATGCTCCTATAGTATAGGCTCACTATAGATTTTAATTGTTTTTACCGTAAAAGATTAGCTTTTTTTATTTTCCTAATTTTTCACACAGTCATGGATTTTATTTTTATTTCTATGTATTATCTGTGTGAATATTTCATTTGTCAGCCACAGTCTGAAAAAAAATGTAATCAATGAAATTTGCATCAAACCATATCTCATTCTGGATGAATGTTTTGCAAGAGGGCAAATTTGACTACAAAAGGCACTGGCATGTAAGCTACGTACAGTCATGCAATGACAAGCAATGGTGCACTGATTTACAATAGTGCTGTATTTTGTTGCCCATTGTGTAATGATTGAGTGCTTATACACGTTTCAAAGTTGAGTTGTTTGGAGGAAAAATTTGCTTTTGTGCCATATTTTAAATGTTTTGGGACAGGTATTGTCTTTTGCAAACAAAATGTGTCATTTTGACCACTGTGGCATGTGTTTAGCCCTCTGCATTAACTGTTTTGAAAATGTCAATTTTGAGTTGACGGCTGCTTCAAAACAATCAATAAAAACTGTAACAGTTTAACAGGTTTTCTCCTACTGAAAAGAGGAACACTAGCATGTTTAACTCCATCTAAACAGTAGAACTGAGACATTATGGGCACAAGAGAAAAATAATGTAGATTGTGGTATGACGCCTGCATCATGCCGCCCTTTGAGTCATTGGCAGATGAAACAACTTAAGCTTAAAAAAAACAACTCAAATTTTCATTTGACCTACATATATCAAGATAAAAATTACTCAGAAACTGCACAAGTTCATCATAGTTTCGAAGAAGACAACTGGAAGGGGATGTATATTATTCTATTGATGTGTACAGTATGTACAAAATGTGGTAGGAGATGTGTGTCAAAGTCACAATGTGCACAAATACAATTCCACAATTGTGGCTTCTGCATTAAAACCATGAATAGTTGGATTCAAATTTCAACAGATTTTGCTAAACATTCAAAATGGGACACAACAGTACATCTGCCTTATTTATTCCTAATTTCCTAATTGATGGATGGATGATTGTGTGTAATGGTTCCATTTTATGTGACTCTTTTGTACTGCCACCTGCTGGATGAAACAAAAAAGTGGGTCAGTATTGGTCTGACGACACGGTCTAACTTAACCATAAAAATCCCCATAATACATTCCTTAGATTAAACTTGGTCTTTTCCCATTTTATTCAACTTTGCTCAGCTACTGTAACTAAGTGTTGCAGTGTAACTGTTACTGCCATGTAACATAGAAGAACAACAACATTTGAAAATACTGTACTGTTTAGAAAATTAAATGAATCGAGGTGTTATTTTCTTATGAAGTATGATGTTGGGATGAGTATAAAGGAATAAAAAAGGAGGGGAAAAGCACAAGATTTGGGAATCTCTGAAGGAGTTAGTAGCATTGATTTTCACCGCTAAAACGTGTGTTAGAGCATAAAATACACATCAGACTAGATATGGAATGGATATGTGGACAAAATAGTTTGTAACTCTGTGTTAATGTTAAGGAAAAAAACTACAATGGTCAATGAAAAAGGTTGAAACAGACAAAAAGCAATAATAAATCAATGTCAGAACATTTCTTTTGAACTGTTGTTCAACAAAATCATTTGTCATCAAACTAAAACTAATGAATTTATGGACAAAAATGACAATGCCATAGAAAATTATTTGACCATACCCAGTGCGTGTGTGTGTGTGTGTGTGTGTGCGTGTGTGCGTGCGTGCGCGTGCGTGCGCGTGCGTGCGTGCGTGTGTGTGTGTGCGTGTGTGTATTCCACCCACCCATGCTTATATATAAAGGTACTGTAATAGCGTGTACATATACACAGTTTATACACAATACGTAGTAGTATATTGTTTATACATGTGATGCACTCAAATCAAGACAATTCAGATTAATGAGCAAACTGGCTTTTAGTTTCAATGCTTGATGACAAACTCATTTTTAATTTGGCCACAAATAAAGATCTTCCAAAAACATGTTACTAAATTTCTCCCAGACCATAAAGAAAATATAATGACTTAATCATTAATAACTAAGAAAATGCTTCACCACAAGTTGCTTTGAACTGTACATTTTGAACTGGATTTTAGATCAAAAGTGATAAACATCAATGGCCATGATCTTCACATAGAACATCTCCGGCCAGTGGCAAAAATATTAGTGAAGATTTCTGTTGAGATTGGAAAATATTCCAGCCAGTTTAGCAGATACATCCTCTAATGCCTTCATCTGCGACGGCATTAGAGAAAATTCGACATCAGATTAAAGCTTGCACGACTGAATCCCAGTGCAGTGTGTGTGTGTGCGTGCGTGCGTGCGTGTGTGTGTGTGTGTGTGTGTGTGTGTGTGTGTGTGTGTGCGTGCGTGCGTGCGTGCGTGCGTGCGTGCGTGTGTGTGTGTGCGTGCGTGTGCGTGTGTGAACGTGCACTGAATAAAGCCTCTAACCTACATTTCATGATGACAACAAGCAGCAGTGGAGAAGTGGGTCTGTGGAGCTCAGACATAGTAGCCAAACACATGCAGCTAGGCTCAGATGGCTCAAGAGGAATGACTTTGATCACCACAGTAAAATGATGATGATGTAGCAGTGTAGTCAAAGATTAAGGACTGAACACTAAGATTGTTTTTTGTTTACATTTCCAATGTGATACACATTTCGACAGACTGCTCAAGTGACACATTTGTCTGAAGCAACATCACAAAACTTAACATTACTACGAAGATGTGGTCAAATATGTGTTAGATATATTCCACACCCTGAACTTCTGCAAATTGACTTTGAAAAGACAAAGGCAATAGTGTATAAGTCTACAAGAGGGGGCACAGCCATGTTACACGCAAATACTCGATGATGAGAAACGCTTTTTAGTGGATAAGATAGTAAAAGACAGATCTAGATCCATTCCTAGTTAGTAGTGTGTGTGTGTGTGTGTGTGTGTGTGTGTGTGTGTGTGTGTGTGTGTGTGTGTGTGTGTGTGTGTGTGTGTGTGTGTGTGTGTGTGTGTGTGTGTGTGTGTGTGTGTGTGTGTGTGTGTGTGTGTGTGTGTGTGTGTGTGTGTGTGTGTGTGTGTGTGTGTGTGTGTGTGTGTGTGAGTCACGTGGCGGCTTTCCCTCTAGGCGTAGGTAGCACAGCTAAAAGGAGAGAAAAGTCATAGCAATTCATCACACCACTGCTGAAGCACTCATGCAGAAAGCTTAGAAAAATGTGCACAGACAGGTGCAGAAACACTAAAGGAACAACAACTGATGGCCCTATTTTATCTATACAGCCACATCAGAGGTATAGAATGGTATACAGAGGAATAAAAAGCCCCACAGCTAAAGTGAGATTGGAGCAACAATGGCTGCCAATGTGAAAGCTGCACAGTAGGAGATGGGAGGCAAGTAGCTGTTTTGAAGGCAGATTGGAAATTAAGATGAGGGAAAAACAACAATCAGATACAATCAATCAAATAAAGAGGTGAAAAAATATTGTATAAGACATGCAGATGCAGTCTGAGCTATGTACTGTGTGTATAAGATATTTTGTGTATGGCATACACCTAGCACCAGCTCGTGCTATGACTCCTTTTTGACAATGGTATCATTTTTTTAAGAAAAGGGAGAGATTCTCCATGTTGTGTTGGAATTAATATGAGTTTCATGACTAACTAATGCCTCCATCAACCTATCTCCCATGTACGGCTGGTAGATAAGGACGAAGTAAAGGGATGCTTGACATCGGTTGGAAACAGATGGTAAAGAGGTGTCATGGGAAAAGGATGGAAGAGATAGATGGCTAAAAATGACAGGAATGTATGGTGGGGGGGATTACAACTTTCTCAAATGGTTTGTACTTAAGTCACAACAACAACATTGTGGCCGATGGGATGATTGAGGGGACACAGAGCACAGTGTCATTTCCAGACCTGCGTGAAAGACCACTGTGTTCTTCCTGTATCCTGACAGCAGCTGAAGATTTCGGAAAAGTCCTTTGGCTGTCAGCTTCACATGGAAGTCGGACAGTGATAGTCTTGGAGACCATAACATCTTCTTTGCTTTTACTCCAACACTAAAAATCCACGTCGGTTAAATCAACGTGGCTGGAAGATGAAATATTTGTTTTGCTACTGCTCAAATGTCTCAGCAAAAGGCGCCTCTCACCTGTTTGATTTCTTTAGCAGTTGCCCTTGTTAGCTTCTTGTAATCTCCCCCAATTAATATGTACAAACACAATGTCAATAACAAATGTCCCATTTCCCTTGCGAATGACCTGAATTAAATTGTTGCCGAAGAGCATCAGATCTCAGATTGTGTCCAACAAAAATACAGGATTAAGAGAATGACTAGAAAATAAAAAGGGGAAATCCATTCAGATGCCCTGCACTGAATCCATATAGAAGCCACATTAGGAAAAACAAAACAGCAACAGCTAAAAACAGCAGTCGGAGTAACTGAGTAGCTGATTGAAGAAGAGAAAATGATGCCAAATGAGCTGTTGATTCCACAACTGTCAAGGTGGTAGTGAAACATCCACCGACAAAAGATGGAGAGGGAGAGAGAGCAAACAAGGAAGGGGCAAGGCAGTATTGATGTGCTGAGAGGGAGGGAGAAATGGGAGGAGGGGAAATCCTCAACGCTGCAACTGATTTGTAGTCTGTCTCCGCTTCTACACACCAAACACAAACTCTACTTAATCACAAAAAATGTACCGTAAACGATCTGACAGAGGGTTACCTTCAGATACAGTCAAGAAAAGCTATTTTGGTGCCGCTCGTAAGATATGAATAGCCGATATGCTTTGGTTATACAGACAGAGGGCAATGCGGCATTGAAAGGAGGGGGAGGGGACTGGGTGGGATTTGTATAATCTTCCCTTCTTCTTTATTCTCTGTCTCCCTCACTCACCCTCATTCTCTGAGACCTATTGCTTGCTTTTTGCTTACACAACACATCTACTATAAACATTTACTTTCAATAGTAGATAATAGAAGTAAGTACATGGATCATTTATTCTAATCACATGGCTAGGAGTCAAATACAGTTTCAGTACGTAGTTACACAGTCAGAAAAACATTTATCCACCACAACATTGATGACTTACATTATAATTAGTAATTAAATGGAATTATGTGGTTGTGAGAGATTCATGTTACTGATGGATACAGCATCAAAAATCCCAAATACGTTTTCCGTGTTTAAGTTGCAAAACAAGTTAAAACACATGGACAGTGTGATAACTGAAGTACTACTAAAGGTGCAACACACAACTGATTAATAATGTAAACTTGATAAATTCCCAACTCCATGACTACTGTCATTATTGAAGCTTGTGTGCACTTTGTAGTGAGTGCTCACTTTTTTAGATTTGGGGCTCAACAACTAGGCAAATCCTAGCCCAGGGGTGGGCAAACTTTTTGACTGGCGGGCCGAATTTGGTTCTAAATTTTGATCGAGGGGCCGAACCAGGAGCAGATGGATGTACTGTTTGTGTGAATAGAAATGACATGTAAAGGTCATTGCATAAAATGTTTGTACTTTTAGTAGGTAGTAAAGCATGGATATTCCAAAAAAGCTTTTTGAAAACAAATGCATTTATTAAAAGCATTAAAAAAATATTTCAAAAAACTACTATCAGTGATTCTCATTAAATACGACACTGTTATTATGAATAATAGTTTCCATCACTTCAGCGCCTGCAGGTCAGATTTATGAAATATGTTTATCTAATGAGGCGAAATCACATCAAACGACAACATTCTGACCAAATAAAGGTGGAGCCTAATTGTCCTCTCTTTTTTTTTTTAAACACTCGGCACTCAGTGTCCACCTTTCTTTTTCTCGGGCCACTCATTTTCGTGGAAGGATTCCAGGGGAAGGTTTGTGGGTGGCATTAACGTAAAACTGTATCTGAAAACTCAGCGCGCGAATTACGAGAATGCTGACGTCACAGCCCACACTCGAAATTTGTCACCGATGGAAATAGAGTGCGGAGTGCGCCGAGTCCGTACTACTTAGTACGTACACGCACTTGTGAGTGTGCACCGAGCTTTCTGACACGGCTTCCGGGAGTAAATGCACGGGCGGGCGCTTCCCCATCTATTGGGGAAACATACTAATTGCAGGGAAAATGACCCAAAAACAAGTTCAATAATACAATTTATTCAGGTTTGGCGGGCCAGATTAAACGGCCCCGTGGGCCGTAGTTTGCCCATACCTGTACCTAGCCCCATCTCTTGTCAACATGGCAACAGAAGGCTTCCTTGGCATTGGCTCCGCCTCTGCAGTATAGAGGACAGAATGTCCTATTTGCATGTGATGAGACTGCCCTCTCAAAACTAGCTAATTTCAGTGAGGCGAAAAATAGGGGGTGCAAAAAAAGCTGTAATTCTTGAGTCTCTGGAGTTGGTACATTTTTCTTATTTTCTTACTGACTAACACACTGGGGAGTGCATAAATCATGAAAGGAACGTGTAACATTTCTCATTTAAGATCACACATATATTGACAATTGGTTCATATGTTTCCAGGTGTATCTACTTAAACAATTGAACAAATAATTTTAATATAAATATTGACATTTGTACCTATAATATTTATTAAGATATTCGTAAACAATAACCCAAATCAATGCCACACTACTATTTGTAAAACCAAAGTGTTGATATTTGTGCTGGATATTGTTCATAATTGTTAGCAGAAGCAGCAAAACAAACAAAAAAGATGCTGTCAGACTTTTCAAGAGCACAACCCAAGTAGTCTTGAAATGCTCTCCCTCTGCATGTCAGAATCAATAAAGTCTACATTAAAACTTACCCCCAAAAAGTTAAAGAAAGAAACAAGACCGCTTGAAAAGCCCACATTGAAAACCACTGTCGCCAGAGGTCTGCTGGATGCTAGAATCAGACGCATGTGCGGGCCTTCTGAAGTTATGTGTGAGCGCACTGCACACAAGGCCGATAGCTTCTTGGTGACGAGTAGCTCCCCACAGGCCCCACAGGGACTTCCAGAGGCGGACACAGAGGGGAGACAGCCAGACACTCTAGCTCATCCCAAAGCCACAGCATGGTGGCATGCTGCCAACAAAGTTCCTCGCTTCACTAACACAATGTCAGAAATGATTGCTAAGACATTTTAACTCTGCATCCTTTAGGCCAGGATGTTGTATTGCTTAATATAATGTTCAAATTAGTGTTCCAGCAGCTCCCAGTTGGTTTTTAAATGACAGAACATCAAACATGTTAAGATTTGACCACAAACACATAAAGCAGCATGCAAAGCTGAAATTCAAATTAAACATTACTGCAAATGTGGTTCTGCTCTAAACTGTGCCTGCATGAGTGTGTCCCGGCAGCAGTTAAATAATTACAGAGGGACTGCACAAGGATAATAATTACGTTTGTATAAACTTCCACTTACATGGAACAGTCAGCGTTCTGGCTCACTTTTAATGATGATCTCGTATGAACTGATACAAAAATCACAGCATGTGTCATCTCCACACATAAGCAGAGTTTCATTCAAGTGGCACCCAATAGAGCACTGGTATAAATGTTTCTCTGCTGCCTCAAACATACTGGTCAGGACCCCAAAAGAAGCCAATCCCTTTCTCTGACTAAAAGACACATACAATTCCTTCAAAAATGTCATAGAAAGAATAATGAAAATATAAAGTACATGAATTAAGATACTGGACCAAAGCTGCTCTTTGTTGTGAAAGATATAAAAATCCCTGAGTCAGAATTCCAACAGTCCAGAAAACTGACAAAAAGAATGCTTTAAAGAGACAACCAATGCATTATAGCCATGTTGTTTACAAAGCTAGATTAAAAACATAAAAATGAGTGCTTGAGCATATCCCGTGCCCGCTCCTCCAGCACCCTGGTCAGCGCCCTGCCTATGACGCACATCGTTCAAAGCCACGCCCCATACTAATAAGCGCTCATTGCCTTCCACCTGTTCCTCATCAACGGAATACCAAAACCTGCTCTCAGCTCATCAACTTTTCCTGCTCTCGTTGCCTGTTGATTCTTGTTGTCGACCTTCCCTGAACACCGGCTGCCCTGACCTTTTGCATGTTTCTGACCATATCTCCGCCTCGCCTCTCGTCTGTCCGATCATTCGGCTATCCCAAGTCCAGCTCGGCTTGACCTATTGCTCGTCCCTGACTGTGCCTTTGCCTCACCCCAGTCTGATTCGACTAAGCCACTCGCCTTAACATTTGCTTGCTCATCAGCCTGACTGCCTGTCAGTCTGTTACTTCTCGCAAGCAACCAACCCTGTTCCAGCGCCTTTCATCTTGCCCAATCGGCGCAGCTCTGCTGGTGCACCTGCTCCGCCGGCTTTCCAGCCTTCCACTCCCCTTACCCCTGTGGTCAATATAACACTATTCATGCTGCACTTGGTTGTCCTGCCTGGTTTGTTGCAGAGAAATAACGCTCAAGATTAATTGCGTAAATTTTTACAGTGTTTATTTGCAATGTAATTTAATGTGTTGGGCATAATATATGTATACACGCACACACGCGAGCGAGCACGCGCACACACACAGACACACAGACACACAGACACACAGACGCACACACACACACACACACACACACACACACACACACACACACACACACACACACACACACACAACCACAAAGTACATCTTACCTGTTCCGCTGAGTCCACTGAGCCTTGCGGAGGTGATTCTCTGCAGTGGAAAATGAGATGGTGGCTTTGTCAACACCTGATTGACAGTTGATGACGTCTTTGCTGTTTGATTAGCCGTTGCTGTCTTGACGGTGCTCTGGTTGTTGACTGACGGGACCTTCACACCTATGGGGAGAGCAGAGAGGATGTTTAATCCTATTGCAGATTTTGTCCAAATGCTGAGAGTTAAGGCAGGTTGATTTGGAAAAACATTCCGACTTGCCAATAATATACAGCGCCCCTGTGGCAATGTGCAAGAATTAACTGTCCTCTATGAGAAATGGGCTATGATTCCACAGATGCACAATGCGCATTGATATGACACTCACAAAGGACCAGTTGGTTTAGCTGTCATTAGATATTGACTTAACCCAAAAATGCACAACCGAGTGCAAGGAGTCCACACTTACTGCTTACAACTCTTCTAATGTAAAGCCATGTGTTCAATTAACCTTACAATGACTACCGTGAGGGCAGCACGGTGGCACAAAGTTTAGCAAGTTCGCCTCCCAGTTCAGAGGTGCAAGTTCGACTCAAGATATGGACTCCCTGTGTGGAATTTGCAAGTTCTCTCCGTACCTCTGTGTTTTTCCTCCTGGTACTCTGGTTTCCACTGATAATAGGCTGAATGAGCACACTAAATTGCGTGTAGGTGTGGTTGTGAGTGTGAATCGTTTTTGTCTATGTGTGCCCTGCAAATGATTCAGTTCAGGATGTACCCCACTTAGTGCCCTGAGGCAGCTGGGCGACCCTCGTAAAGATAAGCGGTTCGGAAGATGAATGATCGACATGGCTGCTTGTAAAGGGTAATGGGTCACTCCCGTGAGCTGAAGAACATCATGCCACTGAAAGAATCTGTGATTTAAAGCCTTTTGGGGGATGGGATTTATGACAAACCGTCCCGTCCACATTTGGAGCTTGGCTTCCTGTTTTCTTTTCTTTTTTCCATCTCAGCCTGTCTACGTCACAAGAGGAAGGCAAGCCTTCTAATTCGTAATGTTTCCTGGTTTGATTTGTCATGTTCTATTGTCACCTAGAGTCAGAAATATTATGTGATTAATTGCCACCAAAATTCATAGGCATCATTCCCATCATTTTGTTCACTTCAACCTGTGAAAATATAAAAGTGTCCTGGTCAATATTTGAGATATACTCATTCAAATATGAGCTCCTATGAGCAAAACCCACTAAGACCTCCACAAAATCCCAAATATTGTGCTAATCGTTTTTAAAATTATTCTTACAGGTCGAAGTGAACAAGAGGAGGAATGAGCATAAGAATTTTTTTGGCGACTGGTCGTAGGTTTCAGACATTTAGTAAGTTGTTACAGCTCCATAGTCAGACAGGCAAACAAACACAGCAGTTAGGTCGCGCTAGCTCCTATGGCTTGTTGAGGTCAAATTAGTTTTTGACGACTAAAAAGACAGGATAAGCAGAATGATTTCACCTTATTACGAGCTCCGTGTTGCAGACAAAAATTTCCGAGCCTACCGAGAACTGGGTTTGCCGCCGCCAAAGAGGCAGTCAGGGTCATCTTGTCCACTGGACCTCTCGTGGCCGGCTTCCTGCTGATCATCCAGCCAGAGCAAGAGATGCAGCGGCATATGTCGCACTGCCAGCCCGTGTGCGCCAATTTAAGATAAATAACAGCAAGACAACCGGGTCGGCTTGTCGAAATTTAAAAATTTGGCATTGATAAGATTCGGAGGCTTGGATTTACAACGATTCAGCAGAGTCTGACCACTTAAAGTACCTCCTTTTTGGATAGGCAGCGAAGGCAGTACCCCATAGGTGGACTTCTAGGGAAATAAAAGTCAAATCAATCCCTACAGATTTAAATTGAATACACTGCATAATCACTTAATAACAATTCAGCTTACAAAAAGCTTCTCGGACCGCATTGTTTTGTGACTTATGAAAGAAAACAAACAGACATGACAGGAGCGGCACTTTCATTGCAGGGGGGCTGCTCATATCGTGCTCGATTAGGTCAGCCATGGAAAGGCTAATTGTTTGATCATATTTTTAGAGATTGAAATGACCCTAGGTAGAGAGTTTAGTTGATTACCATTATTCTAATATTGTTAGCGCTGAATTCTGAATGGACAAATTCGGATTGATGCCTCCTCCAAGACGTGAAGGTGGGGGGCGTCGCTATATTCATCATTAAAATTGGGCATTTTTAAAGGCATTACATTTATTCATTTTTCCAAATTAGATGGATAAAATAGAAAATAATTGTTTCCATTCTGATAAAGTAAATAAACTGAGCTTGTTTGTGAAAAATAGACAATATCACGGCTGGATCATCCCTTCAAAGTTCAAGGTGTGCAAAAGATAAAGAATAAAATTTAGCAGAGGTTTTGGTCCAGCATATAGAATAGTCTATTAAGCATCAAAATGTGTCACCTAGTGCTTATCTAGTGAAGGAATGAGGTCGAAATACAAAAAGTCCTGCCTAGCTACAAAAACAGATATGCTCAAACCTCATTGAATAAAGTACATAAGCAGACAAGTATATTCACATATTAAATAAATAAAAGAAACATTTTAAGCATATAATTATACCTACACACCAAATCAATAAAGAAGAGATAACTAGACATTTTTGATAAGTGGTGATGAGAAAGGTTTTTATAACTTTATGATCTGATATATATTTCTGAGCCCTTTGAAATAACAAATGACTTTTGATATATTGCCTAAATAGCTTAATGACCCTTTAGGAACTGTGTAATGCATGCCTGATGTTTTTTCTCTAAATCATGGACACGGCCAGAGTCGTCTTGACCGTTCAGTACTTGATTGTATCTTATGTTTTGACTAATGCTAGACGCCAGTTTTTGATTACTACTGAACGCTCTGCACAGAGGGAAATATTTTGCCTAATAAAGAAAAGATACCGTTGGAAGCATGGTTAAATACATACAAATAAGCAAAGACATGAAGTATCAAAAGAACAGCAATAGATTAATGATGTCACAGCCAAAAGCTAACATAATTTCGTACAAAATGACAAAATTGAAAGAATGAGGTACGACAGTGTATGTCCAAGATTGGAGAAGAATGTTCACAGGAAGATCACGTGGAGATAAAACCAGCAGGTGCCAGAGGGAGCCAGCCAAGGACTCGGCCAAAGATGATCGCCAAGGCCGAAAAGGGGATGGAAGACAACAGCCCCCACACACACCGAATCGCCCATAACCAGCACCCACTCCCATGGCGAACTTGCCCCACCCAAAAGACTCATCACCCATCAAACTCGGCCCACACTGGCATGTGCAGCTGATATAAGCTAACCAAAGAACCTTGAACGTTGCCTTTTCTGAATGGAGACTTTCCGCTCTTGAAGGGCCCAGCGCTGTATTATACTTTCCTGAAAACAGAGCTTTTTGAACAAGAATTGTGATTGAACTCAACCAACCTGTGTAAGTCTAATTTCTGCTTCAGTGTCTAAGCATTTTCCTAAATCTAAAGAAATCAAACGAGCACGCAGTGAGCAAATTGGATCACAGGTGATTGGCAAAGGCTTTTGCCGTGAGGCGCAGATAACGCACTCTCTAAATTGTGGACAAAATCCAACACTACCTACCTGTAGCTGTTGTTCGGGACAGCGGCGAAAGAGCTTTCCCTCTGACTGAATGTGACTTGGGAACAGCAGTAACACAAGTGCTGTTAAAAGAGGTAACAGAGTCACAGGAACTACTGGGACCCCAGGGTTTTTTCCCACTCAGACTGCCTATGGAAGGATTGCTTCTGCTGGCCCTCTCGTCCGACCTGGTACCGATACATGAAGATTTGTGAGAAGCTGAAAAAGACAGAGATTGTTTAAATGCTTGTCAGCTTGTTGTTAAATGTTGCAAAACATCATCTTAACTAAAGGAGATGTCCCATGAAGGAGACAGGATATTGAATAAACTATTAAATTATTCAACCCTTAATGTTACAACAAATACTTTGCACAGGACAAAAATGAAAGTTTTTTTGTGGTAGTGTGCAGAAAGATCTGAAGAAGAGATGTAATTACAGAGAAAACACATTACCGTAATTACCGGACTATAAACCGCACTGGATTATAAACCGCACCAGCTAAAATTCAGGGATATTTAAGTTTTTTTCTTACATAAGCCGCACCGGACTATAAGCCGCACGTGCACACGAGTTTTTTACAAAGAAAGACAGTACATAGAAAGTTTTAATAACATACTTGAACATGTCTTTCTAAACATTGCCTGTGACGCAGCAGTAATACCGCAGCAACGCGGAAGTGTGCACGCGACTTATTAGCAAAGAAAGACTGGACACAGAAAGTTTTTTTAAAGCTTTAATAACATACCTTAACATTTCTTTCCAAACACTGCCTGTGACGCGGCAGTAATACCGCAGCCACACGGAAGTAACACAGCAAAGTCACTGAGACGCGGCGATAACACAGCAGCAACACAGCAGCAACATGATAGCACAGCACTAACAGGGCTGGTTAAAAAAAAACATACCAGTAAAAGTAAAAAAAAGAGCCGTCTTCATCTTCCTCCTGTGCACTGAAACCATCGAAGTCTTCCTCCTTAGTGTCCAATTGGAATAGCGTTAGATATCCTTTGCCTCACATTTTCTCAGTCTCTCTTTCGTCGTCGGTTTTATGCATTTCTTCGAGTGTGAAGAGGGTCTGTTCATGCTACTCTTACTCATGCACGAAGCGCTAAATTACATTAAACTAGCGAGCGACACGTGTAGCTTAAAAGCGGCATCGTATGCATTTCTTTTGTCCCCCATAATGACAGTTTGTGTATAAAAGCTTCCTGTCTTTGTGTGAATGCGGGTGTGTGCGTGATCCGCGAGACGATCACGTCTTCTTCGGCGCATTATCTCTTCTTCGTCTGTCTCGCTCTTGCTTCCTGCTAGAGCGCCCCCTGGAGACCGGAGGCCGTAAAAATCCATAAG
This sequence comes from Syngnathus floridae, assembly GCF_059516105.1. Classification (NCBI taxonomy): domain Eukaryota; kingdom Metazoa; phylum Chordata; class Actinopteri; order Syngnathiformes; family Syngnathidae; genus Syngnathus; species Syngnathus floridae. The sequence goes on along the minus strand of NC_142416.1, from coordinate 6,288,110 downwards.
TACGCTTCAGAGTAGACACAAGATAATGTCATCAACATCGACTGCCTTTGGCTTAAAAGCGGCATCATATGCATTTCTTTTGTCCCCCATGATGACGGTTTGTGTATAAAGGCTTCCTTTCAGTAATGTCCGACTTGATCGCATTCTGCGTGATGCGCGAAATGTAAACACAAACTAGCACGTCTTCTTCGGCGCATTATCTCTTCTTCGCCTGTCTCGCTCTTGCTTCCTGCTAGAGCGCCCCCTGGAGGCCGGAGGCAGTAAAAATCCATAAGTACGCCGCGCCGCCATTTAAGGTTCAAAGCAACCTTCTGAATAAAATGCATTAAAAGTTCACATTCATTACAACTTGTTTTTGGTGAGCAAAATGTTAGAAGAATTGAATTTAAATGCTGATTGATTGGGTTTTAATACAATGCAGATGGTCCAAACAGCGCCACTGCTTTGTGTAATCTCTGAGTGATATGGCAGAGTAAAAGAAAGGGTTTAGAGCACAGGTGTCAAACTCAAGGCCCGGGGGCCAGATACGGCCCGCCACATCATTCTATGTGGCCCGCGAAGACAAATTGTGCATCAAATTCGTGTGTCATTACTAGAATTGCAAATTGTCTTCACTTTTAATAATATCTTTTTTTTAAATATTTGACCAGTTTTTACTCATCTGATTTGAAAACGAGTTATTTGTCCGTTTGTTTTGTAGCTTTTACTGTATATAATAGTGTTAAGAGTAAAAGTGATCAAGTCATCACAAAAATCACGAAAAAAAATCTTATATAAGCCGCACCTGACTATAAACCGCAGGGTCCAAAATTATGGAAAAAAGTCACGGTTTATAGTCCGGAAATTACGGTATTTGTTCTTGCAGTATGTCAGTATATTCCAGTATAAATGATGTATACTTAATGAAAGTGCTGCTGGTAGTCAGCAAGAAAGCCATTACAAGGGTATGATTTAAAATTGATCCACCAACAAATGAATAATGGCTGGGACCACTAGAATATTTTAAATGGAAACTTTCGCATACATACTGAGGATTAAGGAAGGGAAATTTAAATCAAGATGGGGAAAATGGGTTTGATTCATTTACATTCGTAATTTAGCTAAATTTAACATTTGCAATGACTTTCTGTTTAGAAAAAAGATTTGTTCCTGGAAAGTGTGTACTTCCAGAGGTCATTCGTCTTTAATTAATATTCAACATTTTGTGCCACCATTAATTCTTCAGAAAATATAATCAAAGTGACAGAGAACTGGTGAATAATTGGTTTGCCAGTAATCTGTTAGCAAACATAATGTTCCAAAGAGCTCCCAGGTTTTGGTGAATGAAGCCATTGTTTAATTTCCAGATCAAGCTTTTCCCACAAATATGAATTTATTCATTGTAGAGTTCTCGCCAACCTCTGCATAACAAGTTTGACATTCCAGTCCTCAGGGCTGACATTAGTATTAAGCAGACCTGGGCAAAATATGACCCGCGGGCCACATCCAGCCCTTTGTGCGTCCCTGTCTGGCCTGCATGAGGCCAATCGTAAATTATATTTGATTACAACTTAATTTAAAAAAATAAAATAAAATGAGTGTCGTGCGTGCAATACAACTGTTGTGCTTTTATTTTGAAAGGCGTCGCACTTCCGTGTAGCGTACGTGTATGTGAGCTGTGCGTGAAAGTGAACAGTGCGAAGTAATGCTGCCCGAGAAATGTGTGCTGACACAAAGAAAAGAAAAGTTGACAAGGATCGCCGTGTTTTCAAGACATGGACTGCCAAGTATTTCTTTACAGAAATGAAAGGTAAAGCCGTGTGCCTGATTTGTGGTACACAGATCGCTGTGTTTAAAGAATATAATTTGAGTCGCCACTACACGACCAATCATGAGAAAAAATACATCCGTCTGATAAACAGCGCGCATCAGAGGCTGATGCATTGCTAGCAAAACTGCAAGCCCAACAAGGACTTTTTATCAAACTTCACACCCAGAGATGCAGCGGCTTTGTCATTTGAGGAAAAGTTAAAGAAGTTAAGAATAAATTGTACTGATTAATGATTGTTTTTTTTATTTGACCTATACACCACAATTTCACATAGCTTAATGTAAATATAAACAGAATACCGTATTTGCCGGTGTATTGGTCGACCTTTTTCGGTCCAAAATCCACCGAAAAAAATCGACCTCGACTTATACACCGAGTCATAAAATTTAACTTCGTATTCATCGCTTCAAATGTGATGGTAACCAAGGCCGTTTCTCATGCATCTCATTGTGCGTGGGTGTGCGTCCGTCAGGCTCATCAAACAGCGCGAAACTGAATCATTATAAAGCGTTCGTCGCATTAACACGCATCCTCAGCAACAATTTCAGATATTCTCACCTCAATAACGGACATCGAAAGCCAGGCAGCGACGATGACTGCTAGGGGGAAGTACTGGGTATTGAGCGAATGTGCGAGTCATCGCGCGTCAAGCAACGACAATAACTACTGGTACGTAAACATTCAATCGCCATGTCTAAATGAATGTCGTTGGCACTTAGAAAATATTCACCAAACTTGGCCAGACTTCCAGGGGAAGAGGCCGAATTTTCACTTGTTCTGGCCGACCGGAGGAACCAGCCGAGGCCGACACTTTACGGCGGTTGAGTCGTTGGCACTTAGAAAATATTCGCCAAACTTGGCCGGACTTCCAGGGGAAGAGGCCGAATTTTCACTTGTGGTGGCCGACACGGGGAACCAGCCGAGGCGGACTCTTTATTGTGCAAGAGCCGTTGGCACTTAGAAAATGTGAACCGGGCGGCGTGCGCGAGTGCGCGGCCCGCTGGAAGTCGAATGAGGCTCCGCGATTTCATCCGCGGTGCTTATAAAGTGCCGATCCGCTCGGCGGAAGCTATTTTCGGCCACTTGGCGCGTGCGCACGGCCTCCCGGATGTGCCGGGCGGCGTGCGCGAGCTCGCCGGCCGCTGGAAGTCGAATGCGGCTCCACGATTTCATCCGCGGTGCTCATAAAGTGCCGATCCGCTCGGCGGAAGCTATTTTCGGCCACTTGGCGCGTGCGCACGGCCTCCCGGATGTGCCGGGCGGCGTGCGCGAGCTCGCCGGCCGCTGGAAGTCGAATGAGGCTCCGCGATCTCCTCCGTGGTGCTTATAAACAGCCGATCCTCGGCGGGAGCTATTTTCGGCCACTTGGCACGTGCGCACGGCCTCCCGGATGTGCCGGGCGGCGTGCGCGAGCTCGCCGGCCACTGGAAGTCGAATGAGGCTCCGCGATCTCCTCCGCGGTGCTTATAAACAGCCGATCCTCGGCGGGAGGTATTTTCGGCCACTTGGCGCGTGCGCACGGCCTCCCGGATGTGCCGGGCGGCGTGCGCGAGCTCGCCGGCAGCTGGAAGTTGAATGAGGCTCCGCGATTTCATCCGCGGTGCTCATAAAGTGCCGATCCGTTCGGCGGAAGCTATTTTCGGCCACTTGGCGCGTGCGCACGGCCTCCCGGATGTGCCGGGCGGCGTGCGCGAGCTCGCCGCCCGCTGGAAGTCGAATGAGGCTCCGCGATCTCCTCCGCGGTGCTTATAAACAGCCGATCCGCTCGGCGGGAGCTATTTTCGGCCACTTGGCGCGTGCGCACGGCCTCCCGGATGTGCCGGGCGGCGTGCGCAAGCTCGCCGGCCGCTGGAAGTCGAATGAGGCTCCGCGACCACCTCCGCGGTGCTTATAAACAGCCGATCCGCTCGGCGGGGGCTATTTTCGGCCACTTGGCTCGTGCGCACGGCCTCCCGGATGTGCCGGGCGGGTGCGCGAGCTCGCCGGCCGCTGGAAGTCCAATGAGGCGCCGCGATCTCCTCCGCGGTGCTTATAAAGTGCCGATCCGCTCGGCTTGGAGCTATTTCCGGCCTCCCGTTGGTGCCGGGCGGCGTGCGCGAGCTCGCCGGCCGCGATCTCCTCCGCGGTGCTTATAAACAGCCGCATGCGCACGGCCTCCCGGAATTTGAACACATTTCGTCAATAAATTTCGCATATTGAATTTTGAAGTTTAATATAATGCAACAATTGAGCTCGACTTATACAAAGGATATATCATAAAATCGTAAATTTCCGTCGAATTTTAGGGGGTCGACTTATACACCGAGTCGACCTGTACACCGGCAAATACGGTAATAATTTTTTCCCCTATCTTTCATTTTTGTCTTTGGCATGTATAAAAGATATACTACACTTACTAGGGAATTATTTTTTTAATATCATTATTGCCTGATCTGAACACATCCAACAATGGACTTTGTTGTTTTGCTTTCAAAATAAAACTTTTGTGTATTTGGCGTTAAAGTGATAAAACAATAGAGTGCTAACTCCAGAGTGAAAGTTCAGAACATGATAAAAACATACACTTGTTAAAAAAAAAAAAACCTTAGTGTTGGCAAATAATACTGCATTATTGTCCTGAAAATGGTAAACAGTCCCTCTCACATGTGTTAATGTTCTCTGTATCTTGACCAGATGTGCCCCTTGACCTCACCAGAGGAAGACAAGAGCGTTGATGTCAGCACATACACAGGCACACAAAAACACATGCACGCACGCACAAATAGGTTGGGAAGCGGAGAACTGCATCACGAGCTTACCTTTGCTTGTAGGTCCGTTATTCTCATTACATCCTAGCACTGGAAAATTAAGGCTTGAAGGTAATCCTTTAACAGGAAGCTTGGATGCAGCATTTAAAATTGGTCGCCCACATACCACTGAGGTTGGTTGGAGACTAGATGTCGTTTTTGAGTTGGAATTTGAAAAGCCAGAGGTTGATGGGGAAGTTGGTTGCTCTGGTGTGGTGCGGGGCTTGGAGACACCTGCAAGTGTGAATTGTTTATTATTTGAGGTTATGATGCTAACTCACTTCCAATAGCTCTGAGCTGATTTGTAAAACACCTTTACATTCGGTTTATACTTGGACAGCATATTCGCACGTAACACATTCATACTTTAATGATAATAGCAGGAGTAGTTGGGCTTCCCTACATTGTGAATGGAAAGGCCAAAGCTTCACTTCTAGTGTGCTGTATATGGTCGTGATGTTTTGGTAGTGAATGAAACAGCTCTGGAGGCAGCAACATGAGTTTCACGAGCTGCCCCCCCCCCCTTCTCACTCTCACTCACCAACTTTTTTCTCTTTAAACTGCATGTGATTGGTTCCGCACTAGGCTAATGGGGGAGGAGCGGTAGTTAAGTGTGTGCTGTCTACCTCTCGAACAAGAGAGTAGGGAGAGATATGAGAGAAAGAAAGCAAGGGGCCACAAGAGAAACAACACCAACACTGGAAAGGAAAGGTCAGAAAATTATGAAAGTAGGAAAATGGGTAAATATGGACCTTATTCAATTTCATTGACAATACAAGGGTGGAATGGAGAATGCAAAAAAAAAAATCTTATCGAGCTGGGTTCACAAACAACCTGCACACGCACCCACCCATACAGCAAATTTCTTTACAATGGAGAAAAGGCCCAGTGAAGACAACACAACACAAAAGCCTAAGCCCAAGAAGGAAAAATAATGCATTTGAAATATGGATTTACGGTGAGAGGTGATTTGGGAAGGAAGGAAGGAAGGAAGGAAGGAAGGAAGGAAGGAAGGAAGGAAGGAAGGAAGGAAGGAAGGAAGGAAGGAAGGAATTAAAAAAGCAAGAAAGCAAAAAACAATAAAGCAAGAAAGACAGGCAGAGGATACAGACACAGACAGAAGGAAGGACAGAAAGAAACAAAGAAAGACTCTGTTTACATATTTTCACCTCAGTCACATTAAGTCACACAAACAGGAGACCCACTGTTGACAAAGCCAGAGCACTATTAAGTGACTGAAGCCAGCAGGAAACATCTGGCTTCATTCAATTTTGATTCTAATGAAATGTCAGACCAGAGAAAGCAGCTGGATTGTGTTACTTAAGAAATTTTTGTTAAGTAAGAACAGGACAATACAAGTCAGGAGTACACACTTGTCTCCAAACCTCAGTCTTTAGCAGGGCACATGAAATGTAAGGAAGGGCCCAATTACTATTATATTAGCCAACATTCCTACAAATAACGATAAGAAATAATGATAAGAGCTAAGCAAGCTCGATCTGCAGAGCACTTTGCTCTCGTTTAGACACACTTTTTTTCTTTTTTCAAGACAAGTCATTTAATTGAGGATAACTTGGGGGAGGCAACAAATATGTTCCGCACTGTTTATCTTTCATCTTTCCCATGCACATCTCGCTTGTTGTTCCTGCCCTCGAATGTTTGTCATTTGCTAACATGAAATAAGGCTCTTCATCGGCTGGTTTTAGTATTGTATTCAAGGACAAGTGTAAAAATGAGTTGAGCATGGAAAACCTATATCATTGATTTGAAGATGTAATAATTTCATGAATGTACATAGCAATACACCTAGGGTGGGGAAGATGGACGACAACCTTCACGCGGTCTTCCCTGTGAGTAGCAAGGTCAGGGCGCAAGTCCCGCTTGCGAAACTAATGTCGCCAAACAAAGGCAGAGCCGGCAGACTAAGGAACGGTGGACGGGCAGTCATCCCGACCGTCGAAAACCGAGGCCTGTCGGTGCTTCAACTTAATGTCGAGGGCCATACCACCGCCAAACTCGAAGTCCTTCGGCACCTGGCCGACTCCAATGGGGCCGCGGTCTTGCTCCTACAAGAGACGCACTGCACGACCAACAACATCCTCAAAATTCCTGGGTTTCATCTCGCCGGGTCCATCAACATCAAGCAACACGGTGTGGCAACCTTCGTCCGCACTGGAATAAGTTGGGCGGCCTGTAGCCAATCCCCACCAGGCTCCAACATCGAGTGGCTGGTTACTAAAATCCAGGAAACCTCAGTCATCAACGTCTACAAGCCCCCACCATCAGAGCTAACCACAACGTCACTCCCACCTGTAACTGCACCCGCAATCTATGCAGGCGATTTCAACTGCCAGCACACAGACTGGGGGTACAACCATTCAACTCCCAGCGGAGTGGCGCTGTGTGAATGGGCCTCCAACACTGATGCCCTGCTACTGTACGACCCCAAGGAACCCCCAACCTTGTTCTCTGCACACTGGAACACCACCACCAACCCGGATCTGGCCTTCGCCATCTGCCGCAGCAATGACCCAAGATCGGAGAGGTGTGTTCTTGACAGGTTCCCCCGCTCACACCACCGACCTTCCATCATCAAAGTTCCATCACTGGTGAACCGGTGCCAGGGAAGCCTGTGAAGAGATGGAACTTCCGAAAAGCCAACTGGGAGTCGTATACTGAGGAGACGGAAAGGTTCACAGATGTGGAAGCAGCCTATGCAGCCTACTGCCAGGTCCTCCTGCGTGCGGCAAAGAAGACCATCCCACGTGGGTACAACAGGAACTACATCCCAGGCTGGGATGGGGAGTGTAGCCGCCTTCTGAGGGAACACCAGAGAGCCAGCTACAGAGAAGAGGAGGACGTAACGGCAGCAGCACTGCTCGAAAAGTTGGACGCCACTCGCAAGGCGAGATGGACAGAAGTCATTGAATCGATCCACTTCACCCATTCCAGCCGCAAGGCGTGGCAGACCGTCAACCGGCTCACAGGCAGAAATACACCAGCCCACAGATGCCCAGTCACTGCAGACTCCATTGCCTCCCAACTCCTGAAGAATGGCCGCTTCCCGGATGCAGACAAAGACTTTGCACGACTGATATCGCGTGAGGTGTCTTGCATCTCAAGAGCGGCCAATGTCGATTTCAATCTCTCGGGAGCCTTTACAGCAGAGGAACTCAGTGAGGCCATTAGCAAGCTAAAGCCAGGCAAATCCCCATGCCGTGACAACATTCACCCGGAGTTCGCCCTCCGAACTATAACAGGATGCCTAAAATCCACCCCTGTGTCCCTCCTGCCTGTCCTCGCGGGAATAGCGCCGGCCAACCTTCGGCGAGAGGCTGCCACCCTCGTTCTCGCCAGGAAGGCAAAAAATAACAACTGGCACATCCTGCACAACACTACAACTCCAGCTCCACCAAGCAGACTCAAGGCACGCCACCCCTACAACATGGCAGTACAAGAGATGCTCAATTCCATCCCTGAAGACATCTCCAGAGATGCCTGGCTGGCAGCAGCTTGGAAGCAGGAGTGGGAGGCAGCTGGCCCCTCCCTCATGCACCGTTATATCTGGGAACCAGGAGATGGTGCCATAGGAGGAGACGAACTACCTCACCAGCATTGGACCACACTGAACCGCTTAAGAACTGGTGTTGGGCGCTTCAACACGTCTATGTGGCAGTGGGGACTAACAGACAGTGCGGCATGTGAGTGCGGAGACCCCGAGCAGACAGCCGACCATATCATCAACACCTGCCCCCTATATAGACCACCCTCGGAGGCCGGCCTCTTTGACCTGGCACCAGAGATGCTGGCGTGGCTCCACGACACCAAGTTGGAGCTCTGACGTTACACGAGAGAGAGAATACATCTAGGGTAACAAAACGGTGACCCTAGCTTACAACAAATGACCATCTCCAGCAGTAGATCAAAGTGACATGCTTTGAACTTTGTGGCTGTGAAAGGATTTTGCAAATTAGATTTACATCAACCAAAAATTGTGCCATCACTTCTTTCTTTACAGAGTGTTGCAAGAGCAGCAGCTTAAGCATGGAAGTTCAGACCTCCCTCTCCCCGCCCACTTTTTCTAATTCTTCTGATGGTATCCAAAGGCGTGCGTTTGCAGGCCAGTCAGGAGACAAAGTCTAGGAGGATTCAAAAGGATTGGGTGTCCCTGGCATGGGGGACCTTGGCGGTCCGATTGATAGCTACAGAAGTTAGCCATAATGACATGGAATGCACACTTATTAGTATTTACACAAATTCTCCCTTCTGACACACCTCCTGCACGTGTTTTAAGTCAAGGCAGACAAGTATGTCTGATAGTATGACAGCAGAGGCTGTCAAGAACTCATGGCACTTCAGAAGATTAAGCAGATTTAATTAGAAAATTGCTTTTTATAAAGTGTAGTGTAAATGCTGACTCAATCAAATAATTTTTGGTCAGGCTCTTTTTGTGACCACGTCTTCTCTAGATTATAAGGCATTGAGCGGGATTGGTCTGAACTGAAAACTAAGCCATCAGGTCAGTGTACAGGTGTATGCGAATGTTATCATACGGAATGAAACTGCAGTGAAAAAGAAATATGATAGCTCTCCTTTCCTTTATGATTAGTGCATGTAGCATATATCAAAGATGCATGCAAACTTCAGGTTCAATATAAAAGTAGGTAAGTGGACTATGTGGAAGGACAGATTTGACAGGGTATGCCCATGTCACGTGCTGGCGCCACCTGCGACAGGACCATGCGCCCCTGTCAATGGAATAGCCGTCACCTGCCACGGGCTCATGGACAGCGCTATATCAGCGCCGCCAGTGTCAGTCTGTCCCGTGATGCTTCGCTCATCAGTCCCTGAAAAACTGACTTTACAATTCGGAAGTCCGCAGAACTGCTTGTCCACCCCAGCCAGATCGCTGCTCCAGCGCCAGCTATTCCCATCATCCTCTCCCACAATAAAGTCTCTGTCGCTACGCACTTGGCTGTACTGTCTGATCCCTTACAGTACAGACTGACCAACGCTATGCAGCCAGCGAGCGACGAGACGGCATTGAGCCAACTGGAGTGAGCCGAGACCGCCATCAGCAGCCTGTCCGCCGACATCCGGAATCTGATCGAGGTTGGTCAACAACAACAGCTACAGCAGCAGGAGATGGCCCCAAGCCCTCCAGAGATTGTCGGTGGCTGCGTCCCCGGCTGTCACGGCACTCCCGCACCGCCTGTCTGCCGAGGCCAGGAGGCTCGTGGACGTCCCGGAGCCCCGCCTTGGCAACATCGAGAAGTTTAACGGAGATCCCAAGCACGTGAGGGCATTCGTGACTAACTGCCGTATAATGTTCGGCCTCCAGCCCATCACGTTTGCGTCGGAATCTGCCAAGGTCAGGTTCGTCCCAACCCACCTCACGGGCGAGGCGCGGCTGTGGGGTCTGGCCGAATACGAAAGGATGGCCCCGGCTTGCGATTTGTTTGACCCCCTCGCGGAGGAATTGCTCTGCCTGTTCGTCCTGGGCTCCGCCGCCGAGGAACTGGCGACACTGCGTCAAGGTAGCCGATCGGTCGTGGAGTACGCACTTAAGTTCCAGACGTTGGCCGGCAGCAGCGGATGGAACACGCCGGCGCTCGTCATTCCTCAACGGCCTCGCTGAGTACATGAAAGACGAACTAGTTTCTTACGACCGCCCGTGAACCCTGAAGGGCGTGATGGACTTGGCGGCCCGAGTAGACAGGCGGATCCGGACGCGGCGGCGCGATCAGGAGCAGAGGTCCCCACGGAACCCGCGTGGTCACCTTCCTCCGTCTGCTGGGGACCCGCCTACCACACCACCCGCCGAGCCCATGGATCTGGGAGGGGCTCGGGTTCCCTCAGAGGAGCACCGTCGACGCCTCTCACTGGGCTTATGTTTTTACTGTGGGGAGGGGGGTCATCATGTGGCGGGGTGCCCGTTAAAAGGCCGGAGCTCACGCGGCGTCGGGGGATCCGCGTGAGCTCGACCAGCACCAGCTCTCCCAGTCCCAGCTTGCGGCGGGTGACCAGAACGTGGCAGCCTTGGTGGATTCCGGGGCGGAGGGGAACATCATGGACATTAGCCTGGCACGTCAGTGGGGTGTCGGCTTCCTGCCCCCTGAGCCCGTCCATTCCCGCACGTGCCATTGATGGCCGTCTGATTGGCGAGGTGGCTTTCGTGACGGAACCGGTTAAGTTACTGCTCTCCGGCAATCACTACGAGACCATCCAGTTTTTTCTTCTTTACCTCCCAGGACAGAAGCTTATACTGGGGCACCCTTGGTGCTGGACTGGTAAGTGGGGGTTGTTCAGCAGTGGAGTGAACGCTGCCATCGGGTGTGCCTGAAGGCGGCCACCAGCCCACTCGGCAGAGCCCCGCCCAGGTACAGTCCCGACATCTCCAATGTCCCAGCATTTTATCACGAACTCAAAGAGGTTTTTAGTAAAGCCAGGGCCTCTTCTCTTCCTCCACACCGGTCCTACGATTGCGCCATCGATCTGTTGCCCGGCACATTCCCTCCCAAGGGACGCGTCTACTCCCTGTCCGCTCCTGAGCCGGGCTAAGGAGGAATACATCCGGGAGTCCCTCTTCACCTGCGGGAGCGGGATTTTTCTTTGTGAAGAAGAAGGAGGGCACGCTCCGCCCGTGCGTCGACTACCAGGGAATAAACAAGATCACTGTAAAGAACCGATACCTTCAGCCTCTTCTTTCTTCCGCCTTCGAGAGCCTTCAGGGTGCCACCATCTTCACAAAGCTGGATCTTCGCAACGCCTACCACCTGATCCGCATCCGAGAGGGAGACAAGTGGAAGACAGCTTTCAACACCCCGAGCGGACACTACGAGTACTTGGTGGTTCTGTTTGGGCTCACCAACGCCCCAGCGGTTTTCCAGTCCTTGATAAATGACGTGTTACAAGACATGCTGGACGAATTTGTGTTCGTTCATTTGGACGACATCCTCATCTTCTCCCGCTCGCTCCCTGAGCACATCAAGCATGTTCGGGCGGTGCTGCGCCGCCTCCTGGAGAATTCGCTCTACGTGAAGGCAGAGAAGTGCGAGTTCCACGCCTCCTGTCAAATTCCTCGGCTACGTGGTGCGTGAGGGATCCATCGAAATGAACCCTGGGAAGGTGCAAGCGGTCACGTCATGGCCTGTTCCTGAAACACGCAAGTGGCTGCAACAGTTCCTAGGCTTGGCGAACTTTTATCGCCGTTTTATCCGTGGATACAGCACGGTGACCGCGCCCCTCACCGCCCTTACCAGCCCCACCTCCCCGTACAAATGGACGGAACGGGCAGAACAGGCATTTCAGGAGCTTAAGAAGAGGTTCACATCCGCTCCCATCCTCCGAGCCCCGATTCCGACAGACAGTTCGTGGTCGAGGTGGACGCCTCGAACGTGGGTGTCGGGGCGGTGTTGTCTCAACGTAGCCGCCAAGACAATCGTCTCCACCCGTGCGCCTTTTTTTCTCGCCGGTTGTCAGCCTCAGAACAGAACTATGACATCAGTAATCGGGAGCTCCTCGCCGTCAAGTTGGCCTTGGAGGAGTGGCGGCATTGGCTGGAGGGCGCCACCACTCCGTTCATTGTCTGGACCGACCACCGCAACTTGGAGTATCTGAGATCGGCCAAGAGACTGAACGCGAGACAAGCACGGTGGGCTCTGTTCTTTGACCGGTTTGAGTTCTCTCTTTCCTACAGACCGGGTTCCTGTAACGCGAAGGTGGACGCCCTGTCGCGTTTGTTTCCTGGTGGGGAGGAGGGACATGGTCCACTATCCTCCCGAGCTCGGTTCGGGTGGCGCCTCTTTCATGGGAGATTGAACGCCAAGTGGAAGCCGCATCACGCGATCAACCCGGCCCCAGCAACTGCCCGGAGAGTCGCCTGTTCGTCCCTGAAGGCCTGCGGTCGTCCGTCCTGCAATGGGCGCACGACTCACGCCTGGCCTGTCATCCCAGAGCTGCATGCACGAGATACGTGGTGGCACAGCGTTTCTGGTGGCCCACCTGGCAAGTGGACACCAGCGATTAGGTCAGAGCCTGCTCAACTGTAAGACGTCGACTCGTCCTCCGGCCGGGCTGCTTCAATCCTTGCCGGTTCCCCAGCGTCCTTGGTCTCACCTGTCAATCGACTTTGTCACGGGTCTCCCCCCCTCGGAGGGAAACACGGTGGTCCTCACGGTGGTGGACCGTTTTAGCAAGATGACACATTTCATCCCTCTGCCTAAGCTCCCATCTGCGAAGCAGACTGCGTCCATCATGGTACGGGAGGTGTTTCGTCACCACGGTCTCCCACAAGAAATCGTGTCAGACCGAGGTCCACAATTCGCTTCCACCTTCTGGGCGGAGTTCTGCCGACTCGTCGGCGCCACGGCCAGCCTCTCCTCGGGGTTTCACCCTCAGTCCAATGGTCAAGCGCAGCGCCTGAACCAGGAACTGGGCAGGTCCTTCCGATGCATGGCCGCTAGGGACCAGCGCGGGTGGGTCCAACAGCTTCCCTGGGTAGAGTATGCTCACAATTCCCTCCCCAGCTCGGCCACGGGACTTTCGCCTTTCCACTGCGTCTTCGAGTCCCAGCCACCCTTGTTCGCCCACCAGGAGCGTGGTGCAGCGTGCCCGTCGGCCCAGGCTTGTGTCCGCCGTTGTTATCGTGCCTGGGCGAGGCCCCGATCACTCTTCTCCGCTCTGTTTCAGGCTACGCCCGCCAGGCAAACAAACGCCGGACGCCGGCCCAGCGTGTGTGGCTCTCGACGCGGGATTTGCCGCTGCGAGCGGGATCCCGCAAGCTGGCGCCCCGCTTTGTTGGACCGTTCCCTACTCAGAAGGTGATTGGCCCATCCGCCGTCCGTCTTCTCCTTCCAGAGTCCATGAAGGTTCACCCCACGTTCCACGTGTCCCGTGTGCGGCCCATCCATGAGAGCGCGTTGGCGCCGGCGCCCGTTCCGCCGCCTCAGCTCGTCGATGGGGTTCTGGCTTACGCTGTCCGCTCCTTGCTCCAATCGCGGCGGCGCGGTCGTGGCTTCCAATACCTCATGGATTGGGAGGGTTATGACGACGCGCACCGCTCCTGGGTTCCGAGCCGCTGGATACTCGACCGTTCGCTCATCATGGAGTTCCATCGCTGTCATCCGGACCAATCGGGTCCTCGGCGTAGGCGCCTGAGGAGGGGAGGGGACCAGTGGTGAGGGTCCGGGGAGGTCTTCTGCTCCCGCGTCCGTTGATCCTGCGTCCGGTAAGGTGTCGGACATTTCAGCGGTGTGCTGACCCCCCCGCCTGGTTGCCCGGGGGATTGCCTTCCTATATTTTTGTTATTTGGTTCCTGGGGACGTCGGGGGCTGTCCCTTGTGTGTGTGTGTGTGGGGGGGGGGGGGGTTCTGTCACGTGCTGGCGGCACCTGTGACAGGACCACGCCCCCCTGTCAGTGGAATCGCCGTCACCTGCCACGGGCTCATGGACAGCGCTATATCAGCGCCGCCAGCGCAGACCCGAGTGTCAGTCTGTCCCGTGATGCTTTGCTCATCAGTCCCTGAGAAACTGACTTTACAATTCGGAAATCCGCAGAACTGCTTGTCCACCCCAGCCACATCACCGCTCCAGCGCCAGCTATTCCCATCATCCCCTCCCACAATAAAGTCTCTGTCGCTGCACACTTGGCTGTACTGTCTGATCCCTTACAGCCCATATATTTGGGTTCTTCCACCCAGAGTCCAAACTGGCATAAAGATGTGTAATGACAGTATCTTACTGTTTGTTTTGTCTTAAACTACCTCTACCATGTAGAACAGTAAACTGTGTGATTTTTAGAAGCCATATAGTTAATTTGACCATTGAAAGATGAAGCTGTTAATGTTGTTTTTCACACTTAACATACAGTGCAATCTCGGATATGATACAATGCTGAAATAGGAAATTAAACTAACCCCAGTGACCATAAGATTGTTTCAGAATAGATTTGTAATAAAATTATCTCATCACTCACCCAGATTAAGAGTGTTTGAGCATGCACAAAAGAATCTATTGATTGGAATTTTACTCTGGAGTCCACAGGCAGTGGTTTCTTGTTGTGGATTAGCAAGGCCAAGACAGACAAGTCATTGTCCCTCAGAATATGAGTTTTATAACAAAGAAATTTCATTCTACAGACATAAGTGTTTTGCACAATGTAAACAACAGCCGACAGTAAGTTACCATGGCAAAGAAGGGCCACATTACACGCACGCACAAACGCGCGCACGCACGCACACAGACACACACACACACACACACGAGTGAAATTACAGGGTATGAGACACCAAGCATAGGAAGTTGAGAGTCTGAGTATCTCATCACATCACAGTCACATTATGTTTATTCAGATAAACAGAGTGAAACTTTCACTAAAGAAAGAAAAAGAACAAAGATGAGGACGACAGCAGTGAAGGAAAAGCAGTGGAGAAACAAATTCAATATTAAGCACCGTGCCGTTTGATGATGAGTCATTTACACCTCAGCTACACCAACTAGTTATAGTGTAAATGCTGATAAAGACTTCAACGAAATCTCTACACTAATGCAACCCTACAGCTACAGGATATCAAATGGCCAGCCGCAAATTCAGACAAACTCCAAGTATCCAGACTTGTTTCTGTCCATATGTGCTGTCTTTCAGCGTCAGTCCGCAGCTTGTCACATGTCTAAAAAGTGTAGCCATCGCACTTGCTGCTAAACAATATGTATGGATGTGTGGTTTTTGTGGTATGTGGAAGGTATTTTAACTGTCAGCTCCACTGTCAGAGTGTTCATTTCCTGAACCTGCTCCAGAGAGGAACTTGGAATTTTGTTCTATTACATACATGCAAGCATGCATGCAAGAACACGCATACGTACACACACAGTTCGGAAGTATTGTATGACTAGCATATTGTTGTGTTTCTGATTTCAGGTTTCATAAATTTAAAGGTGTGCGCTGTAAGAGCTTTGACTCACCATGGCTCTGACTTTGAACATGTCTCACTCTCACTGGAGATCCATCCCAGGCACTCTGAGCAACTTCCTTCAATATAGGTCCATTAGTCTGGCTTTGTTGGAGCCTGGGGCCCTCTGGTCCTGGAGGTGGAACTGGTCCCTTATCCACTCTAATGCTTTTCTCTGGCTGCTTCACAGTGGGCCCCAAATTGGAGACTTTCTGCAGGAAGAGTTTATGCTTAGTGACAGAGTTCCAGCCAAGGGGCCCTAGCTCAGAGCTGCGCACTGAAACCATAGTGTTAGCCATTCCCTGCTCAGAGTCAGAAATGAGGAATGAGAAAAGAGGGAAGGGAGGCAGGGAAGGAGCAGAGGGGAGGAGTGAGGGAAGTGTGTGTGTGTAAAATGAGTAAAGGAGGAGGAAAAAGAAGAGGAGAAAAAGTGGAAGCAGGGATTGAATACAAAAATCTCATTGTGTTAATAATCCAGGCTCTGACCAGGCTGATTTTTCTTTTAGTCTCAGCTCAAGCATTCCATGTTCCACCCTCCTCATGACTCTCTCCACCAACACCAGCACATCTGGAGTGAATTTACTGTAGTGTGTGTGTGTGTGTGTGTGTGTGTGTGTGTGTGTGTGTGTGTGTGTGTGTGTGTGTGTGTGCGCATGTGTGTGTGCGTATGTGTGCGTGAGTGCGTGCATGCAGCATGTGTGTGCGGGTGTGTGTGCGGTTGTGTGCGAGTGCAGGTGGTGCAAGTGTGTGTTTTTGCTGAATTACATTTCATAAAATTCTTGACATTCCTATTTTACAATACAGTGCTGTTGTAACAAAAAATGGTGCTGAGTTTTAAGGAGGTTTGTAAAAGATTATTGATATTAGATGTCATTTCAAAGCGGAGAGTTAATTTCAGTTCAGTTGAGTGCTTTGAGTTGCAGTTTGGGCAAATTAAACACCTAAGTCAAGAACCACTATCTTGAAGCTTTTCGGGGGCAGAGGCAATGAATTATTCTTGCATTCCCATGCCCACTGCACATTGATCCAAGACGGATAAGTCTAAATCTAAGTCTAAAAAATTGGAGACATATTTGCATACTAAATTCAACTAAGCTAAGATCGTGATCATTTAAGGCAAGCAAAGAAAAAAGACTTGTTGCATGGAGTACTTTGAGTCATAAACATATTTTTCTCCTGTATGTAGGTTTGTCTTTGAATACATTACAGCCGATAAGTTTTGAACACGCCCTTTGCAGACACAACCCTGTTGGGGCAGGTTTTAGGCATGTCAGAGGTCACAGGTCTTGAAAGGCAGCACATGGTCATGTGATAGTGTAGAGCAGTGGTCCCCAAACCCCGGGCCGTGGACCAGTACCGGTCCGTGGATCATTTAGTACCAGGCCCGCACAAGAAAGAATAAATAACTTGCATTATTTCACACCTCAGTGGCGTGTACATAACACAACATTACTCATGATATGTTGTTGGCATGATGTTATGAGGATGTTGCGAGTAAAGTTGCCTAGAATACACAGTGGATTTACGTTTATTATTATATTATACTGTGGTGTTCGCATATATCAGCGGTTCCCAACTTTTATTGAGCCACGGACCAGTTACATGTCAGAAAATATTTTCACGGACCGGCCTTTATATAATTATATAAATAAATAATAAATGTATAATAAAAACCGCATACCGTATTTTTCGGACTAAAAGTCGCTCCAGAATATAAGTCGCATTAGCCATAAAATGCACAATAAAGTGAAAAAAACATATATAAGTCCCTGCGGAGTGTAAGTCGCATTTTGGGGGAAATTTATTCGACAAAATCCAACACCAAGAACAGACATGAACGAGCAACAACAGGCTAAACGATACGGTATGCTAACGTGACATAAACACAAACGAAGAGCTGAGAACGGGCCTGACGTAACATTGACAGTTATCCAAATAACTATAACATAAATAACACCTTAATCAAACCATCTGTGTCACTCCAAATCATTAAATCCATCGATCGTCCTTTATGTCAACAATGCCGGGTGCGCGCCACTGACGGCGGTTGCACTTCAAAATATTCCATAGGCCCATATAACGATATATAAATTATATAGCAAATAATTATTATATAAGCAATAATATTATCAAGCCATCTGTGTCACTCCAAATCATTAAATCCATCGATCGTCCATTATGTCAACAATGCCGGCTGGGTGCGCGCCGCTGACGGCGGTTGCACTTCAAAATATTCCACAGGCTCATATAATTATAAACAACAATTTTACCAAACAATCTCTGTCACTCCAAGTTATTAAATCCCGTGATCGAATCCTTTGTCCTTTATGTAAAACACCGCCGCGTATGCGCCGTGCCGCATTTGCAGTTCGGTTTACAGTAATCCCTTGCTACATCGCGGTTCGTTTATCGTGGTTCCACTACATCGCGGATTTTTGAATTTTGAAAATTTGTGAAAAAATTCACATATAAGTCACCCCCCCACCCAAACTATGAAAAAAAATGCGATTTATAGTCCAAAAAATACGGTAAAAGTAAAACTCACCATTAAGTATCTAATTCGTAGCTTTGCGGGCTTGACTGGTGAAACATGTTACGTGGTCGGGACGAGCGTCTTGACCTGAATTAATTGATCGTCGATGAAAAAAAATTTTTTTTTTTATATGCGGCCTTGTACCAAATGACCCACGGACCGCTACCGGTGGTTGGGGACCTCTGGCATACAGTATTCCCTCATCCATAAACATCCATAAACAATGTGCAGTCTGTGATTATTTGATTTATTGATGCTTTCGACATTTGATTTTATATTTTCTAGAATTGTTTTTAGAAGTTTTCTTCGCAAAAATCGTGACATCATCAAACAGCGGTCTGTGAAAATATTTTCTGTAATCCGGTCCGTGGTGCTAAAAAGGTTGGGGACTACTGATGTGAAGGTCACAGACCACATTCACATGCATGTGCTCTTTTCTTTTAATGATGTCAATTCGGAGGTTTTAAGTTTTGAATTTTGGTTGCCTTTCATTTGTTTTTCATCCAACCCACAACTCTAGTTCATACAGAGTGACAATGGCTGTTTTTTAAGACAAAGAATTTCAAAATTCTAAGGCCCATCACGGAGCTAACAACCCCACCCAATTTCCGCATGCTCTCACTAATAATAGATTCCAGCTGATGGCAATACAAAACTATTTCAAAGTGACTATACACATAATCCATAAGCCCTAAGGACAGATCTTTTTCCTTGAACTCATTTGATGAAAAACAACATCAAGTTTAACCCAAGTCTGATGGTGATGAGGTCAGATGAAAACACTATTAAAAAGGTACTTACCCAGGAGTGATTTTTTGGTTCATCCAAATTGACCAGAGTCAGAGGAGCCTCACCAGCGTCCTCCCAATAATCCTCCACACATTCTTCACCAGGTATGGAACTCTGATTCTTACACTCTACATTTACTACACTTTTATCAGAAAGCTCCTGGAAAAGCTTTCTGGTTGTTACCGTGCATTGCTCTTCAGTCACCTCTGTGTGCATGGCACCGAGGCAGTGTGAAAGTGTTCCGCTGAAGGCCAAACTCTGCCTTTTCGACTTTTTTGAGTCACTGGCTGCTGTCTTATGGCTGGTATTGTTGTT
Source organism: Syngnathus floridae (assembly GCF_059516105.1). Classification (NCBI taxonomy): domain Eukaryota; kingdom Metazoa; phylum Chordata; class Actinopteri; order Syngnathiformes; family Syngnathidae; genus Syngnathus; species Syngnathus floridae. The sequence continues at coordinate 6,268,928 of NC_142416.1, read as the reverse complement.
AGTGTTCTGTCCTCGGATTGGTTTCAGAATATCAGCCACTTTAACAGTACCACTAGATGGTCTTTGCCTTTTACCGCCATAAAAGGTCTTAATTTCCTCCTTCCTAGGGGAAGCCTTCCTTTCAATCGCTGATACAGACTTATTCTATAAAAAACAAGAGGAAAAGTTCAGAACAAGAAATATTGAATAAGACATAATGTGGATAAAACAAAACCACAATACCTGGCCCGTTATTTTTGGTGGCGACGGTGTGGGTCGTGATCCAACTTTAGCCTTGATGTTTTTAAGGTTCAATTTGGATAGCCTATTTTCGTCACCATTTGACATTTTGGAAGCTCCAGCCAAGGGAATGTTTGATTTGAGTGTTAGTCTGCTTGGGTTTCTGGAAAGTTTCACATACTTTTCTGTGCAATTTAATAAACGGACATTGTCCTTGACTTCTTGGACAGGACTGACTGCAGAGGGAGTGACAGTTAATTTGTGGGTGGTGCCACTAATGTCCTCAGATGTTTTGCCAAGCGAAGTCAGCGGACACATAATCTGTACTTCTTCGACGCCTACCACTGATCTCGGATCATTCATAGTTTCATTGTTATTGAGCTGGTGCTCAGGTATCAGTCCAGAGTGCACTCTGCTAAACAAGCTTGGATTGAGTGAGTTTCTATGGGCTGTGCTGGTTCTTTGTGCACCAAAGTCTGAGCTGATTGAAAAATACAAAGCTTCATCTTCAGCAGCATCATCATCATGATCAGCAATATCATCAGCTACAAGAATTTCAGTTTCTTCTGAGTCCGGAGTTGATGAGCCATGTCTCTTTCTATTTCTGTTGTCACAATTATTACCATGGTCCTCAGTATCAGATATCAGAGGTGGGGACAGAGCAAGGTTGTCATTGTCATTCCTGGTTTCTTGATGTTCACCAGCACTGGCATCAAGGTAAACTGATAAAGAGTTGTCATTTGATTCTGACATCTCATTTGCTTTTTGCATTTTTGTAAATGCACCGTCATTATTTTTGTCGAAAATATTTTTGTCCTCGTGCTCACAGTTGAAAATGTCATCCTGTTCAATTTCTTTTGTTTCAGTCAATAAAGTCGTTGTCAGGGTGACTTCGAGCATGTCATAGTCTTGAGGACTGACAGTATATCCACTGCTGATGCTGCTCTGACTGCACAATAAGTCTGGAGATGATTCTCCCAAACTGATGGAAGGCGAGGAAGATGAGGAAGTTGGAAGAGCATTTCCATTGTGGTCTCCTGCACTGTGAAGAGAGAGTTTCATGCTGGTGTCACTTTTCTCCTCATCGGCGACACTCTCACTGGGCTTACAAATACTCATCTTATTGTAAGGACCATTAAGTCACCCTACAATACCGCAAAAAATTCAACCACCTTGAGCTGAACAAAAAAAACAGAACGTGAACATCTTCAGACTCTACAATGATATTTGATCAAAAGTCCAATCCATTGTCTGGACTCAGAAGGTTTGGAGCGTCACTTCAGTATCCAACAGGGATGCTTCGGAGATTGGCTTCATCGTCAGACCAAAACATCTGAAAGAGCAGAAGGAAGGAAATTTGTCGAATGTTTGTAAATGTGTAACACAGACTTCAACTAAATTAATTGTCAAACTGATGTAGTTATTCATTCATCCATCCATCTATCCATCAATTTTCTGTACCACTTGTCCCCACAGGGGTTGTGGGTGTGCTGGAGCCTATCCCAGCAATAATCGGGCAGCAGGCGGGGGACACCCTGTACTGGTTTCCAGCCAATCACAGGGTATACAGAGACGAACAACTATCTGCACTCACACTCATGGGCAATTTGGAGTGCTCAATCGGCCCACCAAGCATGTTTTTGGGATGTGGGAGGAAACCAGAGTGCCCGGAGAAAACCCACACAGGCACAGGGAGAACATGCAAACTCCACACAGGGAGGGCCGCAGGTGGACTCGAATCCGCACCCTCTGAACTGCGAGGCGGACGTGCTAACCAGTGCTCCACCGTGTCGCCCTGATGTAGTTATTTGGGCAGCAAAATAAAATAGTGGTTGGATGGACAACGAGAACAAAATAGAAGATGTCTCAAATGTGCAATCCCTCTCAAATTTTGTCATGGGGATACGTCAAGCTAAAAGCCTGTATGCTACAAAACCAACTACATTTGAACCTGCATGTCTGTCTGCATGACTACTGAATGAATGAATAACTAGACCAGTGCTGCCCTCTGCAGGTTAAAATTGATTGAGGCATAGCTCAATGTAACGTCAACAAATCGATTAATTTACAGCATGGTCACTGTTTCAAATTTTTACCAAATAAGTGTCCCTCTTCATCCATATAAATCAACAAATTGTGCTACAACTATACTGTACTGTAAATGTGTGTGCGTGTGTGTGCGACTGTGTGTTTATATGGGTCAGAGGCAAAATGAAAGGAGGAGCAGCTAGTATATAAAGATGATCAGATTAAGTACAGTGTGCAATCTTCATTATCTAGCAATGACTGTTGGGTCTCTGGGTGACAACTCCAGGTACAGAGCATATGAATCACTGAATAAGAATCCCCTAACTTTTGTGCCGTCCAAATTGATGCTTCAAGTTGAAACGCAATTGTGAAAAATACACCTCTAGATTTTCACACGAGTGACATCAAGCACAATATTATGGTCTCTATTTCCAGTATGTTATTCACCTGGCCCTTTACATGACCTTAGAACTGGACATGGAACATTCCACCAATTTCAATTTCAATCACAATTGCAATAATATCATTATAATTATAATATATAACTATATAATATAGTTAAATGATATATAATTATAATAAATTGGCATACATGCACAAAGAAGTTTCTAGGTGTATTTATCTACAGTAATTCCTCATAAACAGTTAAGGACTGTTCTCCAAAAAAGCATATCTGGTTATGCAGTTGACATGAGTACTTGAATAATCTGATCACACCATCCGATAATGTGCATGTTAGCAGTTAAGTAATCTGATCACTCCATCCGATAATGTGCATGTTAACAGGCTCACTGCAAGGTTGAGCTGCATGTAGTTTTAACTAGCCTTCAGTAATCCTCCCTCAAAAATAATCTGGCAAGTGACAATGAATTGTTTTAAACTACGGTTTACTGTTGGGAATGTTAAAATTTTACATAAACAGTGCTTATTTTTTGGGAGGGGGGGCGTTAACTCAACCCTGGAATAGATTATTTCTATTTTTGTTGTTTCCTTTTCTTTCTTTTACTAATTTATTGAGAATTGGAACAGGTTTGCAATCATGTTTTCTGAAAATTAAGAGTGAATTATGTTTTGCGCACAATCCTGCCAAATTCTCATGAGAACAGGCTCTGAAACATGCATTCCACTGGCATGAAAGGTGGTTTCTGTCACGTGCTGGTGCCACCGGCGACAGGACCACGCCCCCCTGTCAGTGGAATCGCCGTCACCTGCCACGGGCTCATGGACAGCGCTATATCAGCGCCGCCAGCCCAGACCTGAGTGTCAGTCTGTCCCTTGATGCTGCTTCGCTCATCAGTCCCTGAGATACTGACTCGCTTGACTATTGGAAATCCCGCACAATCGCTTGTCCTCTCCAGCCCGATCGCCGCTCCAGCACCAGCTGTTACCATCATCCCCTTCCACAATAAAGTCTGTCGCTACGCACTTGGCTGTACTGTCCGTTCCCTCGCAGTGTCGCTTGTTAACTAAAAAACATATGGACAAACAAACCCAAACGCAAAGTCCTACATGTTTTCACGTTTATTAATAGTTCACCCTTGGGGGCGAGCTACACATTTACATGCTGGACAAATTCGTGTTTGTTTATTTAGACGACATCCTCATCTTCTCCCGCTCGCTCCCTGAGCACATCAAGCATGTTCGGGCGGTGCTGCGCCGTCTCCTTGAGAATTCGCTCTACGTGAAGGCAGAGAAGTGCGAGTTCCACGCCTCCTCTGTCAAATTCCTCGGCTATGTGGTGCGTGAGGGATCCATCGAAATGGACCCTGGGAAGGTGCAAGCGGTCACGTCATGGCCTGTTCCCGAAACACGCAAGCGATTGCAACAGTTCTTAGGGTTCGCGAACTTTTATCGCCGTTTTATCCGTGGATACAGCACGGTGGCCACGCCCCTCACCGCCCTTACCAGCCCCGCCTCCCCGTACAAATGGACGGAACGGGCAGAACAGGCATTTCAGGAGCTTAAGAGGAGGTTCACATCCGCTCCCATCCTCAGGGTTCCCGATCCCGACAGACAGTTCGTGGTCGAGGTGGACGCCTCGAACGTGGGTGTCGGGGCGGTGTTGTCTCAACGTAGCCGCCAAGACGATCGTCTCCACCCGTGCGCCTTCTTTTCTCGCCGTCTGTCAGCCTCGGAATGAAACTATGACATCGGGAATCGGGAGCTCCTCGCCGTCAAGTTGGCCTTGGAGGAGTGGCGGCATTGGCTGGAGGGCGCCACCACTCCGTTCATCGTCTGGACCGACCACCGCAACTTGGAGTATCTGCGATCGGCCAAGAGACTGAACGCAAGACAAGCACGGTGGGCTCTGTTCTTTGACCGGTTTGAGTTCTCTCTTTCCTACAGACCGGGTTCCCGTAACGCGAAGGCGGACGCCTTGTCGCGTTTGTTTCCTGGGGGGGAGGAGGGACAGGGTCCGCCTCCCACTATCCTCCCGAGCTCGGTTCGGGTGGCGGCTCTTACATGGGAGATTGAACGCCAAGTGGAAGCCGCATCACGCGATCAACCCGGCCCCAGCAACTGCCCGGAGGGTCGCCTGTTCGTCCCTGAAGGCCTGCGGTCGTCCGTGCTGCAATGGGCGCACGACTCACGCCTGGCCTGTTATCCCGGCGCGGCACGCACGAGGTAGGTGGTGGCACAGCGTTTCTGGTGGCCCACCTGGCAAGTGGACACCAGCGATTACGTCAGAGCCTGCTCAATTTGTAACCGCTACAAGACGTCTACTCGTCCTCCGGCCGGGCTGCTTCAACCCTTGCCGGTCCGCCAGCGTCCCTGGTCTCACCTGTCAATCGACTTTGTCACGGGCCTCCCCCCCTCAGAGGGAAACACGGTGGTCCTCACGGTGGTGGACCGTTTTAGCAAGATGACGCATTTCATCCCTCTGCCTAAGCTCCCATCTGCGAAGCAGACGGCGTCCATCATGGTGCGGGAGGTGTTTCGTCACCACGGTCTCCCACAAGACATCGTGTCAGACGGAGGACCTCAATTCGCTTCCACCTTCTGGACTGAGTTCTGCCGACTCCTCGGCGCCACGGCCAGCCTCTCCTCGGGGTTTCACCCTCAGTCCAACGGTCAAGCGGAGCACCTGAACCAGGAACTAGGCAGGTCTCTCCGATGCATGGCCGCCGGGGACCAGCGCGGGTGGGTCCAACAGCTTCCCTGGGTAGAGTACGCTCACAATTCCCTCCCCAGCTCGGCTACGGGACTTTCGCCTTTCCACTGCGTCTTCGGGTACCAGCCACCCTTGTTCGCCCACCAGGAGCGTGGTGCGGCGTGCACGTCGGCCCAGGCTTGTGTCCGCCGTTGTCATCGTGCCTGGGCGAGGGGCCGGGTCACTCTTCTCCGCTCTGTTTCAGGCTACGCCCGCCAGGCGAACAAGCACCGGACACCGGCTCCGGAGTACAGAGTGGGGCAGCGTGTGTGGCTCTCGACGCGGGATTTGCCGCTGCGAGCAGGATCCCGCAAACTGGCGCCCCGCTTTGTTGGACCGTTCCCTATTCAGAAGGTGGTTGGCCCGGCCGCAGTCCGTCTTCTCCTTCCAGAGTCCATGAAGGTTCACCCCACGTTCCACGTGTCCCGTGTGCGGCCCATCCATGAGAGCGCGTTGGCGCCGGCGCCCGTTCCGCCGCCGCCGCCCCAGCTCATTGATGGGGGCCCGGCTTACGCTGTCCGCTCCCTGCTCCGATCGCGGCGGCGCGGTCGTGGCCTCCAATACCTCATGGATTGGGAGGGTTATGACGACGCGCACCGCTCCTGGGTTCCGAGCCGCTGGATACTCGACCGTTCGCTCATCACGGAGTTCCATTGCTGCCATCCGGACCAACCGGGTCCTCGGCGCGGGCGACCAGGGGTGAGGGTCCGGGGAGGTCTTGTCCGCCGGCACCGGGGTCTTCTGCTCCCGCGTCCGTCGATCCTGCGTCTGGCGAGGTGTCGGACGTTTCGGCGGTGTGCTGACCCCCCCACCTGGTCGCCCGGGGTATTGCCTTCCTTTTTTTTTTTGTTTTTGGTTCCTGGGGACGTCGGGAGCCGTCCCTTGTGGGGGGGGGTTCTGTCACGTGCTGGTGCCACCGGCGACAGGACCACGCCCCCCTGTCAGTGGAATCGCCGTCACCTGCCACAGGCTCATGGACAGCGCTATATCAGCGCCGCCAGCGCAGACCTGAGTGTCAGTCTGTCCCTTGATGCTGCTTCGCTCATCAGTCCCTGAGATACTGACTCGCTTGACTATTGGAAATCCCGCAGAATCGCTTGTCCTCTCCAGCCCTATCGCCGCTCCAGCACCAGCTGTTACCATCATCCCCTTCCACAATAAAGTGTGTCGCTACGCACTTGGCTGTACTGTCCGTTCCCTCACAGGTTTCACTGGCGGAGATAACCTAAACCAATTAGGTTGTCAACTCACTTGACATCTGTATCAGTTTTCCTCAGCCCACAGAAATGAACCATCCAAGAGCAAAGCGCAGCCAATCAGCAACACATTAGGGTCATAAAAACAGGACTGTGGCAACCTTCAGGCAATCACTTGGATGTCGTCCTCCAAGTGTTTAAAAATGTGCCCGGGGCAATCTTCAAGACTGCACTGCCTGTCTATTCATACCTAATTGCATTCCAAACAGAGCTTGAAGCAGTGCTGCTACTACTTCTATCTTTTTCCCAATGTTTTAACTATTCAACGCATGAAGTTGATAACTACTGAATAAACTGTCTGTAGTTTCCACAGAAATTATTCACTTCATGCATACAATAGCAACAGAGACAGTGTTGTGGCAAACTTCGTTCATGGGGTTCATTGAATCAAACCACTTCTTCGTGTGGGCATCTTTAGGTTTTCTGACTCGTATCCTTATCCAATGCATTTCCATCATACATATTGCTTCGGTGGTGTACTGATGGATCAGTTTAGTTTGCTTTTGTTTTCTTTAACTCTTCAACGTCTTGATCAATTTCTGAACAAAATAATCTTCTCAATAAAAAACACAAGAGACTTCACATAAAATAGTCAATCTCATAATGCACGGGATACGGATAAGGTAAAAAAACTATGTGCTTCATTGCTACTCGCCTGTGCACTTCTCTTATTCTAAATCACACGTATCCCATAGAAACCTACTAATACTAAAATTATACGTACCGTAATTTTCACGGTTTTTTTCATAGTTTGGGTAGGGGGGCGACTTATACTGAGGAGCGACTTGTATGTGAATTTTTTTCACAAATTTTCAAAATAAAAAAAAAGGAAAAAAAAGTTAAACTGCGATGAACGAACCGCGATGTAGCAAGGGATTACTGTAATTTGAATTTCAAGTGACGTCAGTGGCGCGGCGGTTGTTTACATAAAGGACAAAGATTCGATCATGGGATGACGAAGGGCCCCACGTACTACCGGCATCATTAGCGGCTTTGTTTGTAAGTGACACCGGGGACGAAGAGTTTGAAGGATTTAATGATTTGGAGTGACACAGAAGGTTTGAAAAACTATTATGGCTTTTACGCACGCTCGGTCCTACTTTACGGAGCTTTCTTTCACCTCCATGGATTGAAGTCGGGGGCCGGCGCTCGGCCGGGTGGGTGTCCAGGGACGGTGGATGGGGCTCGGACATGGCTTTTACACACGCCCGTCTTACTCTACGGAGCTCTCTTTCACCTCCGTGGATGGAAGTCGTGGGCCGGCGCTCGGCCGGGTGGCTGTCCGGGGACGGTGGATGGGGCTCGGACATGGCTTTTACGCACGCCCAGTCCTATTCTATGGAGCTCTCTTCCACCTCCGTGGCTGGAAGTACCACCTCCGGAGATGGAAGTCCACGCCGCCACACACCTGGAAGTCCACGCCGGTGCTTGGGGCCGTGTGGTGGTGAACTATTTATGTTATAGTTATTTGATATATTTTATATGTATAGCAACTTGTATATGTTTTTATAGTTACAGTTTAGTACTTGTTGGCTTGTTGAACTCTTGTTTTGTTAAATAAAGAGACGTTCACCAAACCCACGTGTTTCCTTGTACTTCGTTAAGGCTATAATATAGTTATATACTAGATCTGTGGAATAACGACGAGACTGACGTCAGGGTGCACGCGCGGCGTTGTTGACAAAGGACGAAGAATTTGATCGATGGATTTAATGATTTGGAGTGACACAGATGGTTTGATTATATTATTGTTTATGTGATAGTTATTTGATATATACTTTATATATCATTATATGGGTCTGTGAAATATTTAGAATATTTAGACGTCAGCGGCGCGGCGCATACGCGGCATCATTTCCATAAAGAATGATCGATGGATTTAATGAATTGGAGTGACACAGATGGTTTTATAAATGTGTTATTTATGTAATAGTTATTTGAATAACTCTGAATGTTACGTTAGGCCCGTTCTCAGCTCTTCGTTTGTGTTTACGTCACATTAGCATACCTATCGTTTAGCCTGTTGTTGCTCGTTCATGTCTGTTCTTGGTGTTGGATTTTGTCGAATAAATTTCCCCCAAAATGCGACTTGTACTCCGGAGCGACTTATAGATGTTTTTTTCACGTTATTGTGCATTTTATGGCTAATGCGACCTATATTCCGGAGCGACTTTTAGTCCGAAAATTATGGTAACTAATTTAAAGCTTTCCTAATATTCTTCTGAATGATCAAACTAGAAAATATTCATCCAAATTACTTTCTAATAATTTGGCTCAAACAGACAGCTATTCTCACTTTCTCATTGTTTTCTGCATAATCTTTTAAACTCTAACCATACAGTGCTACCTTGATTTACAAGTTTAATTAGTTTTGTAACCGTGCTTATAAATCAAGCCATTCATCTCTTAAAACAACCTCTACTATAAAAAAGAATAGAAATGCCATTACCTGTGTTACAGACCCCTAAAACATTTTTGGGAAGGGAAATCGTCTTTGAAAAGAACAAAAACAATTACCATGACACAATTTGAGACAGTGGATGATAATAACTATACCGGAATTGGTACAGGAGCTCAAACCATCGGACTCTTTCAGAACTATTGTGAAATCTGTACTATGTCTCCTGGACATGAACTGGCTTAAGCAAGGGGACACGTCTGGCACTGCAGGATTTGAGTCCCTGGCGACGTACTGTGGACTGATGGTAGTCTTTGTTAATTTGGTACCAGCTCTCTGCAGGTCATTCACTTGGTCCCTCCGTGTTTTTCTGGGATTTTTGTTCACCGTTCTTGTGGTCATTTTGACCCCACGAGGTGAGATCTTGCGTGGAGCCCCAGATGGAGGCCATTATTGACCAAATACTTATTTTCCACCATAATTTGCAAATAAATTCTTTAAAAATCAGACAATGTGATTTTCTGGATTTGTTTTTTATTTGTCTCTCATAGTTGAAGTGTACCTATGATGAAAATTACAGACATCTCTCATCTTTCAAGTGGGATAATTTGCACAATTGGTGACTGACTAAATAGTTTTTTGCCCCACTGTAGCTGACACAGAGCCACTTCTACAAAAGAGAACTCATCTCAAACCTTTCCTACTTAACCGAGATTGTCGAGAAAGTGTTCTTAAGCAACTCAAAAAATTCTTGAACTCAAACTTAAGTTCACAGGGCAGGATTATCGGCCTGAATTTAGCCCGGAATTTCCCCTCCCTGCCTTTTTGGAGATCACAGAGGAATATAGTATCCATAATAAGATAAGCAGCCACACTATCACTGGCAAAACTGCCACCATGAAGTGTGCTTGAAAATGTTGACATGAAGGAAGTAAATCCATCTCCCAGTCCATTGCAAAGCCATCATGCTTCTCAACTCTGTTACACACCAGCTCACAGTTCAAAGACAGCTAGATGGAAGAGGACTTTCAAACAAGTAGAGGCTCAACAGATCTGGGCAATAGAACAAGGTCCATGAGGAAGTGGTGACTGAGTGAACCCAGCTACAAGGATTGACTGCAGTTCGAGCTCCATTCTCACAGGCCACAGATGTGGCAGAGGTAGCCCAGTGACGGACGGCACTGTGAAACGATAATTCTTTGCGGTGATCGCTCGGGCAATTATGCTTAGCTGTTGTGTAGTGCACACTTCACACGAACCGTGAAGTACTTTGGAACTCACCAGTAATCAGCAAACGTGAACAGTATTCTGTATGGCTTCCCCAAAATGCCAAGAGAAGAGTAAATATATATTGAGGGATACTTTCAGGTTCTACTAAACGGTGGATAGTTTTTCTATTTACATGACACCAGCATTATTAGACAGATCTTGTAAAGCTGGTTTGAGTGATAGTCGTAATGGTTTTAAAAAACTGAAACTGCAAAGCATGTACATTCACATGAAATAAACTCAATAAGGATAAAGCAACTTTTCACCCTATGTGTATATATCATTATTTAACATATATGTACATATCTAGATGTACTGATCTCCCTGTGCGTTATGTACTTCATGTACATTGTCACAGTTCATCAGCCAGCCAAACTTATGTATAGAACACTTGAGCCAGGATTCAGAGCGTCTTGCTCCCTTTATTTCTATTCAGTGTTAAACACAACGAGTGAAACTGCAAGTGAAACAACAAATAGACTTAGTTTCTTCTAATCTTATAAACAATAATAAAGTTATCCAGTAAAACAATGATAACTTACAGCCGTTGATTCTGTGAGCATAAGGAGAGGAGAAATATTCGCTTAGATGACGCGAGTAACGCCAACGTCTCTCAACTCATCAGTTGTCAAGTCGCTTCAACAAAAACATGCGCAGCTTCCGGTGCATTTCAAAATACATTTCCTGTTTGCTTCCGAACGACAAATAACCATTGTGTATGCTTCTTTACATAGAAAACATTTCTTATATCATGAAAACAATTCTGAGGGCAGAACACTCCCCGTCTGGCATGTAATGCCACTAACCTTTGAAACTACTTACCTTTTTCTCAGTCCACTTTTAATCCGCCTTTTCCATGAGAAGGACCACTTCAGAAATGGGCCGCAGGTAAGTTTTCAAGATGCCTTGGGATGATGTCCTCAACTCAACCTTCCGGACCTTTCCATCGCTGCTCTTGGAGGTGGAAAGGACCATAGCCATTGGCCACTCATTCCTTGGCACTTGAGTTTGCTTTAGCAGCACAATGTCCCCAGGTTGAAGGTCGCGGTGTGTCCTGTGTAGGGCTGTGGACTCGGTCGGATTTTTGCACCGAGTCCGAGTCCGACCTCTTGACCACCGAGTCCGAGTCTGAGTCCGGCTGTCCATTTTTTCTGTTAATTCATGTGACTGCTTAGTCTTTATTCAAGGCTAATTTAGATCAAAATCTAAATAATTACAACAGTTTTGTGATGGCTTTGTCTTTATTAAACATATACATAAACGAATACAATAAACAGATACTTTCAAGTTTCAATTCAACGACTTGAGTTTGTTCTTAGGAACAAAATCGCCTCAACCAAGTCAGCCTTCATCGCGCCGCAATGATCAGACATGATAAACTTGAGCCCGGAAAACAGGCGCTCTACGCTGACTTGACAGACATTTATCTAAACACAAATAATTAGTGGCGACCCCACAACTATCGAAACACATCAATGATATAAGCTGGGTGACATAATCGTCCTTGACATTGGTACATAATGTAAACATTAGCCTAAGTGCAACTCAACGTGGCCGCAGTGATCGTAAGCAGGGCTGTGGACAGTATTCCTACGCGCATTCTCAGCAGCATGATGAAAATAAAATTGAACGTATTTTTTTTATTGTCGGACTCGGTGGACTCGGTCAAAATCAGCACCGAGTCCGAGTCCGGCAAAAATGACCGAGTCCGACCGAGTCCGAGTCCCCGAGTCCGAGTCCACAGCCCTGGTCCCGTGCCACTTACGTCTTGGATGAAGAGTGCTCAGGTACTCATTTCTCCAACGGTGCCAGAATTCGTTCGCCAGCGCCTGCACTTGCCTCCACTGGCCTCTCAGAAGGTCTTTCCCCGCAAACTCGCCCAGAGGAGCAAGCAGGCCTGGCTTCTGTGTCAGTAGCATGGATGGAGACAGCAAGACTGAAGCAGAGGTCTGATTAAATAGGGACCAACGGCCCGACGTTGATTATTGCCGACACTTCCGCCATCAGCGTGCACAGGACCTCATGTGTCAGGCGAGTATGTTTGTTTTGCAGAAGCATGGAATCTAATATTCTTTGTGCAACCCCAATCATGCGTTCCCACACACCTCCCATGTGGGAAGCGTGTGGTGGGTTGAACTCCCACGTGCTGTCTTTGCTGTGCAGATAATTCAAAATCTTGTTCTGCTTTTCATGTGAGGGCCTCATCCCTAGTTCTGCACTAGCAGCCACGAAATGCGTCCCTCTGTCTGACCTGAGCTGCTTTGCTGGGCCCCTGACGGCAAAGAATCTCCGTAGCGCATTTATGCAACTGGCAGTATCCATCGATTCAATAATTTCAATGTGTACTCCTCTGGTGCACATGCATGTGAACAGAATGGCCCATCTTTTACTTTCTGCCGCACCTCCACGAGTGCGTTGGGTCACCACTGTCCACGGTCCAAATACATCCAGCCCCACATAGCTGAAGGGTGGAGAGGTGTCGAGTCGCTCCGGAGGGAGGTCAGCCATTTTTTGCACTTCCACCTTCCCATGTCACACAGTGATAGAGGATAGGGCTGACTAGCCTTTTGCCAGCGACAATCCATAGTCCAGCTGCCCTGATGGCTCCCTCTGTGAATTGTCGCCCCTGGTGCTTTACCTCTGCATGATGGTGCTCCACAAGCAGTCTGGTGACCTGGTTTTGCTTCGGGAGGATGATTGGGTGTTTTATCTCTGAGTCGAGAGAAGCATGCCTGAGGCGCCCTCCGACCCGCAGCAGGCCCTCACACATGTAGAGGTCCAGGGTCAAGATCTGACTTGAGTTAGAAACTTCTTTGTGTGCTTTAAGAGCAGCGTATTCATCTGGATATACATCTCTTTGGACAGTCTCTAGTATGAGTCTCTTGGCTGCTGCAAGCTCCTCAGGAGTGCGAGGTCCGCTGCACTGATGCCAGCCTTTGCATGCATGCTGTGGTGTGTCTGTTGAGTCTGAGGTGGAGATTGACTTGTGAGAACGCATCTGCTGTATCAGAAAGGAAACGGCTCTCAGCAAGGAGCTCCATTTTGAAAAACGCTGGAATCTTGAAGAGGTAAGTGGCTTGGTTTCGATGTGCGTAAGTAAAGCTGTCACTTGCGGTCTGACCTCCACATCTTTTCCAGGCTCTATCAGATCAAACTGAATGTGCGTGTCCAGCTTAGGAGTCTTGTGAAGAAAGTCGGGTACTACGAACCACATTGTGTCCATCAGCTGTGATGCAGGTACTGACCTGGTGGCTAAGTCAGCAGGGTTATGTTCCGATGGCACATAATGCCACTGCTCAGGAGAGGTTGTTTGGCGAATACGATGCACACGATTGTGCACGTACACAAAGAAGCGCCTTGAGTCGTTATAGATGTATCCGAGGACCACCTTGCTGTCGGAGTAGAATTTCACAGCGTCTGGTTTGTGGTCCAGTTCACTCAAGATCAACTCTGCCAGCTCAACAGCCAGGACGGCACCACGGAGCTCGAGTCATGAGATCGTAGCCTCCGGCTGCGGTGACAGTCTAGCCTTTCCCATCACAAATCCCACTTTGCAATGGCCCTCCTTACTGACTGCTCTTAAGTATGCAACCACCCCTATAGCCCAGTTAGATGTATCACAAAAAACATACAGTTCTGTGTACCTTGGCTCCAAGAGTGACATTGAAACATAGCAGCGGGGCACATGGAGGCTATTCAGCTCTTTGAGTGAGATTCCCATGTTTCCCACATGCTCGCCTTTTCGTCAGGGAGTGGAGTGTCCCAATCCTGGACTCCACTGGACAGCTCTCGCAGCAGCAGCCTGCCTTTGATGGTCACTGGGGCGGCCAGACCCAGCGGGTCGAAGACGCTGTTGACAACTGACAGCACCCCACGGCGAGTGTAAGGCTTATCAGCAATGGCTACGTTAAAGGTGAGCATGTCTGTGTTAATGTCCCAGCATAAGCCTAGGCTCCTCTGCGCAGGGAGAGAATCATCATTCTGCCCCAGCTCTCTAATGCCAGAGGCCAGTTTTTCAGGTTCGAAAGCTTTCATCACAGTGACACTGTTTGATGCAATTTTGTGCAGCTTCAAATTAGACTCGGCGAGTGAGGCACAGGTACGTTTCAGCAGGTCTATGGCAGCAGACTCGGTGGGCAGTGTCACGAGTCCATCATCAACGTAGAAATGTCTATGAACAAACTGTGTTGTGTCAGTGCCATACCTTGCTTCACCTTTCTTGGCAGCACGCCGTAGTCCATAGATGGCTACTGCAGGCGATGGGCTGTTGCCGAAGACGTGTACCCACATGCGGTACTCCTGAACCTCTTTAGACAGGTCATTGTCTTTGTGCCACAGAAATCTGAGGTAATCTCTGTGCTCATGCCTCACCAGGAATCCATAAAACATCTGCTGGATGTCCGCAGTGACAGCAATGAGATCTTTCCTGAAACGCAGCAGCACGCCAAGCAGAGTGTTATTCAGGTCGGGCCCTGTGAGAAGCACTGAGTTGAGGGAGAGGCCGTTCAGTTGGGCGCTTGAATCAAACACGACCCGTATTTGCCCAGGCTTCTGGGGGTGGTACACACCAAAAAAGGGCAGGTACCAGCATTCTTTTGTGTCGTCAATGGATGAGGCAATCTCTGCATGGTTGTTTTCAAAAAGCTTTTCCATAAAGGAGGAAAACTGCTCTTTCATCTCAGCGTTTTTTCTCAAAGTGCGCCGTAGAGAGCTGAGACGAGACAGGGCTTGCGCTCTATTTGGGAGCCGAGGTCAAGATGACTTAAATGGTAGGGGAGCTACCCAGTTATTCCTTTCATCCTGGGCGACTTCTTTTTCCATAATTTTCAAGAAGAATTCGTCCTCAAAGGACATGGCACACTTGTTGTCACTGTCTGTTCGTTGGAAAACAGTCTGCCCGAGCTAATCCTCGACTGGCAATGCTTTCAACGTATGTGTAAAGTGGCTATGCTTGTCCTCCCCGCCGTAGCATGGTTTCTCTTTCACACTGATGCTGTTTTGGCAAGGAATGAGAAGTGACGGACGTCCATTTTGAAGCACATGAGTTTTGAAGACGCTCAGGGTTGGCTTGTGGGCGTTGTCCAGGCAGACTTTGCCTATAATGACCCAGCCTAAGTCCAGGCGCTGGGCAAAAGGTGCATTATGAGGACCGTTGACTTGATCACTCACTTTGTGTGTGCACAGGATCTTCATCTCTGCATCAGGATCCAGCTTGGGAATGAGAGGAGCGAGATGTTTCAGGTGCGCATGTGTGAGGGTTACCTCTGGAATTGGAATCTCAGATTTGTTATTCATTATTTCACTGTGCTCAATGAGAGGTGGAAGGTCGAGGCACACACCTCTGTTCACTGCTTCAATCTGAAAGCCCGCCGCCTTCCTGCCGATCATCTCTGTGGTGTTGGCGCAGGTCTTCATCAGGTAATGGCAGAGGCTGCTCTTGACTTTGAAAAGGTGGAAAATTTCAGAGCGGGCCAGTGAGCGGTTGCTCTGATCGTCAAGAATGACATACATCTTGACAGAGCGATCTGGCTGTCCCCGAGGGAAGACGCGCACCAGGCACACCTTTGAGCATGAACGTGGGAGGTTGCCCTTGCCACAAACTTTAGTGCATCGTGACGTCACTTCGAGTGGGGAATTGCCTTGTGCCACTGTGTCTATTTGTGGAAGGGCCGATTGATCGGGAGGCAGAGAGGTGTCTTTGTGCATCGCAGAGCTGTGTCTTTGGCTGTCACACTCACCAAATTTCAATGATGCCTGCCAATCCTTGGCAAGGTGGTTTGGGGCGCAGCATTTAAAACAGCGTTTATGTTCTTTAAGAATGTATTTTCTTTCCTGTAATATTTTTGCTCTAAATGATCTGCATCTTTCCAATGGGTGTGTTTTCTTGTGCACAGGGCAATAGCGAGCCGGATCATTGTTTTCCTTTCCATCGTCCGTAGAGTTTAAGGTGTTTGCATCAGTGGTACCAGACACGTCTGTTTTGCACACAGATACAGCAGTCTTAAATTCACTTGGCTTGAATGGAGCTTTCTCACCTTTGCCGTACGGCTGGCTACTGATGGACAGGCTGAAGTTTGGGTCGTTTCGAGCCTTGGCTTGGCCATACACAAAGTCCACAAAAAACGAAAAGGGAGGGAAAGATGTCCTGTAACGCTTCTTGTACTTTGAGCCTACACCGAGCCATTTCTCCTGCAGGCCTGAAGGTAACTTCTCCACGATAGGCTTTATCCCACGAGGCATGTGGAGGTATGCAAGGCCAGGAAGATATCCATCGTTTTTGGCTGCTAATAGCTCCATGAGGAGATCACTGAGCAATCTTAGCTTCGTGTTGTCTCTAGCAGACAGACGGGGAAAATTGTCCACTTTTTTGAACAGGGCATTTTCAATTATTTCTGGTGCGCCATAGCATTCATGCAGTCTATCCCAGGATAGTTGTAGAGCAGCTTTGGGCTTGGTGACATAAACAGCACGGATCCTCTTTACATGTTCAGACGAGTCTTTACCGAGCCACTTCACCAAGAGGTCCAGCTCCTCACTATATGATAAACCTAAGCCTTGTGTTGCATTTAGGAATGAGGACTGCCATGCCCTTAAATTCTCTGGCATATCATCAAATTTTGTGAGGCCAGTAGTCACAAATTCTCTGCGAGCAAGAAACTTGGCAAAGTCTATCATGTGTGGAGGGCTAGCATGAGGAGGAGAATACCGACCTTGTTGCATATGTGGACTGTCAGGTGGCTTTGGGGTAGATGTGTGCCTTGCTGCATGTAAAGACTGAGTCAGGGTTCCGATGTCACTCTGAAGAGGCCTGAGGTTATCACGCAAAGGCCTGAAGTCATCCATGCATGGTGGTGTCGTAGGTGTGGGTGATGACTGTCGTAGGAGGCTGTACTCACAAGGTCTGACTGGCCCATGAAATGGGGGGCCATAATACGGAGTGTTGATTGCCTCTTGGAACTGCTCCTTTACCTCACGTTCCTCATTCACTGATGGTCTGCAGACGTTGTGTGAGGACCTCTCCTCAGCTGCCGCAGGTGGTGGACTATGCGTGGGTTTGCGGCGCCAGACTCCACTGTAGGCTACAAAGGACTGTGCGTTGAGCTGTGTTTGGCTTTGCAAATAATCTTCAGTGCGTTTTTGAGCCACATGTGCTGGCAAATGACTTTTTATGCTTCGCACATCTTCATTTTCTATAGCTGCAGCTGCTTCCAATACTTCTGCTCTCACCCGTGCCACTTCTGCTTCCTTTTCAATTTCTGATTCTTCTAAATCTAGTATGTCTAGCCTAGCTCGGTGCCTTTTAATTTCCAACTGCTTCCTTGAATAGGCAACCTTGGTTGCCGCTGCTTCAGCCGAAGCTCTGGCAGCTGCCTCCAGAACGGAATTGTAGGATGACGAGCGCTTGGAGTTAGCACTAGCTCTCGATCGACTGTGGACCAATGACTTGGAAGATGAAGGTCGACGCGAATTCTCTTCAAAGTCCATCGTCTTCATGTCGATAACACTGGATACATCTTCGGCGGCCATGTTTGAATCTTTCGTTGTTTCCTCAACTCACTGTGGTACGGCTTTTCACTGTACTGATCTCCCTGTGCGTTATGTACTTCATGTACGTTGTCACAGTTCATCAGCCAGCCAAACTCATGTATAGAACACTTGAGCCAGGATTCAGAGCGTCTTGCTCCCTTTATTTCTATTCAGTGTTAAACACAACGAGTGAAACTGCAAGTGAAACAACAAACACACTTAGTTTCTTCTATAAATTTTCTTCTTATCTTATAAACAATAATAAAGTTATCCAATAAAACAATGATAACTTACAGCCGTTGATTCTGTGAGCATAAGGAGAGGAGAAAGATTCGCTGAGATGACGCGAGTAACGCCAACGTCTCTCAACTCATCAGTTGTCAAGTCGCTTCAACAAAAACATGCGCAGCTTCCGGTGCATTTCAAAATACATTTCCTGTTTGCTTCCGAACAACAAATAACCATTGTGTATACTTCTTTACATAGAAAACATTTCTTACATCATGAAAACAATTCTGAGGGCAGAACACTAGAAGAGTCCTCCCCCAAAAGATCAGTAATTTTTTAAATTTTTTTATTTAACCTTTATTTACCCAGGCAAACAATTAAGAATAAGTTCTTATTTACAACTGCAGCCTGACCCAAAGAACAACAGTAAGGGAGCAGAAGGCTCACCTTTACTTCATCGAAACATTTGGCAAGTACACCACTGCATCACATTACAGCAGCACTTCTGCAGTCAGCAGAGATGCAGCCAGGAGTATGAGAGGCAGTGGTGCAACTCCAAGCTACACAGAAATCACATCCACAGCAAAAGCGGTTGCCATAGAAATAACAGCCTTCTCAGTCACTCAAAAATTCGTGTCAGTTTATGATTAACATTCTATTCACCAACATTCACAGTTGAAGGCTTGTCTATTTTGATTTGTGATTTAAACAGGCAGTTTTTAGTGTACTGTGATATGACTGATGAAAGGTTTATGACAGCATGTTTTCAAATGAAGGAAAGGACTCCTGTGCGCCACAGAAATAATAGTGGATACGCATGGTGATGATAGAAATACAAGGAAATTATTAATTGGAGTATGTGAAAATATTACAAATATGTAAAAACACTCAGGTATGTATGTGCAAATACAAGACCGATATGCTAATAATGTATTGAATTAGTAATCACTTCACTCTCCCAGAAGTGACAAAAATAGTGCAATGTACAAATGAAAGCACAAAGTAGCAAACGATTAGATTGGCTATTTGCCATTCCAATCACAAAATGGTCCTGCAATAACTCTAGTGCAGATCTAGCTAACATCTCCCATCTTCTTTAACTATTACACCATCAATATTAGCAGAAAGATGAGCAGAAATGAATAGATATTTCTTTTAACTATTAAACAAATACCTCAAAGATGGTAACTTGCTCTCTAAGAAATATTTGCCCTCATGATATAATAAAAAAAAAATTAAAAAAAGCCAGCGCACATCGAGTGGCCATACATGGTCAGAACTCTGCAGCTCAGGCTGTGAGCTGCACAGAGGGCATTAGTGCTGAAACCAAGCAAAAATGCACACAAATACAAAGGTTTCGACTCAGTTCTGCATTGTGGCATCTTGACTGGCATCAATGGAGTGAAGTGCTCAAGATTCTCATCAATGTCAACCAAATACTACAAGTGTATCATGAAAAGTATGTGATTTTTCTTTTGGTTTTTGCATAAGCATGCAAAGCAACCATTCAGCACTGGGAAATAATGTACAAGGGGCCCCCAAAAAACAGGCTATTTGGTACACAGAGACAGTAAGTCCATGAAAACTCAAAGTTCGTAAAAAAAACAAAGCAAAACTGTATGTGCAGAACTTCTTGAAAATAGGCAACAGGCAAAATGAGACAAAGGGTCGAGCAAACGACGTGCTAGAATAAAAAAGCGGTTTTCTAGAGACAATTGCCCTCATTTGCTAACATACGTGCAGACCAATTTGTGCAGAAAACATACATATGGATGTAATGAGTGATTCATCGATAACTTTGTGCCTGAATTTGTGTGTATTCAGCAAATAAAATAAGAACATCCACAGAATATGCGAACACACAACTAATGAGGGATCTTGCAATACAAACCTTTTAAAAAAAGGATAGACTGAGAAAGTTATGAACTTCTCTCGCAGCTGTTTTTATTTCTTCGTATTAACCTTCGCGCAATACAGTGATCTGTCAAACAGACTGAAATGAGCATGGCTTATACAAATTGGTCATTTAGAATGAATTCTGATTCATCGACATACGAACAGTTGTGCGAACAAAATGAGCTGGTGCGCACGTGTCCTGAATTTGACAATGATTTTAAGAATATTCTCAATTTGTGCGCACAGTACGAACATCCTACGGATTTATTTAGTAAATGAGCCTTATTGACGAGCAGAAACAAGTGCAGCGCTCCCACTAATTATAACTACATTCAGTGTAATGGTTGGTTGTATATTTAATCCTTTTGTAAAACTAGTATTTGTTTCCATGACACAATACAATATTGTGTAAGAGTCTGAAGACAGTGCTAGCTTTGTTTATATGAGCCTTTGTCAAAGTTACCACTATGACTTGTAAAACATGAACTAATAGGACAAAGCAGGTTTGCGCAAATGAATACACAGAACTTTTGAAGAGGAATGCTTCATTTTGTAATGTACAACTGATGGACCTTGGGCATTAAAGGACTGTGCGATATCTGATATTTTGGTATCAATCCATACCAAATAAATACTGGCACCAGTATTGCAGATACTGAACTGATACCAAGTAGATTTAGATTAAAAAAAAATAAAAAATCAATTTTAGATTGCTTGTCCTATTAAACAACATGTTCAATTCAACTTTCTTGTTAAATTCTTAACTGTGGAAAGATAATGTAATGAAAGTTACCATATACAAAGTAGTAGTAATCTGCATATGCTACTGTAGTTCCTGCCTCTCTTAAATTTCTTTAGATATTAAAGAGCTAACTGGTAGATAAAAAATATCAAATAAAGCATAATACTATGACTCAACGTAAAATGTACGAAATGATTATTTGAAAATAACTGAAATCATAGAAATAAATGTAAAGGATCGATATTAGCTGATACTTGGATCAATCCAAACAGCCTTATTAGGCATGGTAAAACATTAAGCATTCCCTGTGGGGAAGGGCCAGATAGCTTAACAGTTTCAGCTGTCAATATGTTACAACGTACTGGAATGCCATCTGACTGTAAAATTACCTCTGCGTGATAACCTTGGGTTGTGTATCAGGGATTGTAAATAATCCATTGCAAGTTCTTTTCCAGGCCCAAAATACATCAAAAGCAAATTTCCCATTTCCATTATGTCCTGACATTTCAACAGGAGGTGGACAGCTGCCTTTCGCCTAACATGGAAGTGCTGCATGCATAGTTTATTACATCTCAGCAACTAATTACCATTATTTGTATCTAAATAATGGTGTATAACATTTTGATTACCTGTGAGTCAACATAGTAACTACTATGATAATTGCCAATATCCAACCCCTAGAACGATATTGGTACCTCCTGTTTATTCCCCATCCTTGATTAAACAGGAAGTAGCCTGCTAACTAAAAAAACATAAACAGACCCAAATGGTAAATTCTTTAAATTATTTTCACATTTATTAGAGTGCATCCTTGGTGGAGGTCTAAACTCTACTTCTGGCATTCTAGTATTTATTATCATTAGGCATTGCTGAAACAACAAATGTAATGATGGCCAGTGATTTTTGCACAGAATAATGTTGGGGACTGCTGCTGTATAGTACAATTTTGAAAAGATTAAGTCTTATTTACATTAGTGTGCATGTTCAGTAGTTGTGTTCAGCAACAGGGCCATCAAACGGGCATCGCCTTTAAGATCCCAATCCACTTATCACTGATGGTAACCAATGTCAAATGTGTGCTGTCTTTACAGAAATTCTTTGAAAGCTTCCACATAATCAAAGCCTGAAATTTACATTCCAAGATCAAAGACATTTTCAAAAAGCAGAGATGTGTAACTTTCCCCCAACACAGGTTAATGTTAAATGATTGACTAGCATTGCACAGGTCAACATTTCAAAGTCCATAAACCATTCACTTCCCAAATGCAATGTAAGTACACTTACATACTATGTCCATACAGACAATCACATATACATACTAGTGATGCAGAAAGCATGAAGGCAACGTTTGCCTATCAAGGACATAACTTACCAAACCTGTAACTTCTAGCTCAGAATTCCTTTCAAGTTGTGCAGTCAAGAAATGTGCGTGTAGGGGAGAAAATTAATGGAAGCACCGTCAGATCGCCTCCTCTCCCTGCTTCAGTCTAGCAAGTACTTGACTTTGTGTCCTCACGTACACAATCTTATACACAGACATTCCTCCTCCGCATAAACACACACATAGTCACACAAATCCACACTGCACTGCACGCTCATGCGTCACATCAAATTATCACTGCTGTGGGCAGGCGCAAGAGAGGGAAGACTACGCAGTATGTGACGTGTTCATAAGTGGGAAGGGGGAGGCAGTGAGCCCGAGCCAACGCGTTATATGGTTTGCTTCTGGCAATTCAGAGGGAGGAAAAAAATTGGGCATGCCACAGACAGAGCAAAGCAATACACAAACACAGACAGACCAGTCCAGGGTGGGATGTATGATTCAGTTGTGTGTTTACACAAGATGTTGGTGGGTAGGTGAATGCGTGACTAGCAGGTAATCTAAGCCCTCTCAAGGTCCACCGTCCACCCAAAAACGTAGGAGGGGCCAATGCTGTCTGCTAAATTATGCCCCCCCCCCCCTCCTGTTCCGGGTCAAATGAAGGACAGGAGAGAAAAAGATCAGAGGGGTTTTAGTGAAGCCAAAGTGGCAGTACTAAAGTACAAATATTTAACTATTATCATCATCATCATCATTGTCATAATTATTGTTGTTCCTGATATTGTCTCGATAGTGTGATAAGCACTTTCATCACCAGTTTATAATTCTCTCCCATCTCCGATGAAATACCGTAATTTTCGGACTATAAATCGCGATTTTTTTTCATAGTTTGGGTGAGCAGGCGACATATACTGAGGAGCGACTTACCGTATTTGCCGGTGTATTGGTCGACCTTTTTCGATCCAAAATCGACCGAAAAAAATCGACCTCGACTTATACACCGAGTCATAAAATTTAACTTCGTATTCATCGCTTCAAATGTGATGGTAACCAAGGCCGTTTCTCATGCATCTCATTGTGCGTTGGCACTTAGAAAATTTGAACCGGGCGGCGTGCGCGAGTGCGCAGCCCGCTGGAAGTCGAATGAGGCTCCGCGATTTCATCCGCGGTGCTTATAAAGTGCCGATCCGCTCGGCGGGAGCTATTTTCGGCCACTTGGCGCGTGCACACGGCCTCCCGGATGTGCCGGGCGGCGTGCGCGAGCTCGCCGGCCGCTGGAAGTCGAATGAGGCTCTGTGATCTCCTACGCGGTGCTTATAAACAGCCGATCCGCTCGGCGGGAGCTATTTTCGGCCACTTGGCGCGTGCGCACGGCCTTCCGGATGTGCCGGGCGGCGTGCGCGAGCTTGCCGGCCGCTGGAAGTCGAATGAGGCTCCGCGATTTCATCCGCGGTGCTTATAAAGTGCCGATCCGCTCGGCGGGAGCTATTTTCGGCCACTTGGAGCGTGCGCACGGCCTCCCGGATGTGCCGGGCGGCGTGCGCGAGCTCGCCGGCCGCTGGAAGTCGAACGAGGCTCCGCGATTTCATCCGCGGTGCTTATAAAGTGCCGATCCGCTCGGCGGGAGCTATTTTCGGCCACTTGGCGCGTGCGCACGGCCTCCCGGATGTGCCGGGCGGCGTGCGCGAGCTCGCCGACCGCTGGAAGTCGAATGAGGCTCCGCGATCTCCTCCGCGGTGCTTATAAACAGCCGATCCGCTCGGCGGGAGCTATTTTCGGCCACTTGGCGCGTGCGCACAGCCTCCCGGATGTGCCGGGCGGCGTGCGCGAGCTCGCCGGCCGTTGGAAGTCGAATGAGGCTCCGCGATCTCCTCCGCGGTGCTTATAAACAGCCGATCCGCTCGGCTGGAGCTATTTCCGGCCACTGCGCATGCGCACGGCCTCCCGGACTTTGAACACATTTCGTCAATAAATTTCGCATATTTCTGATTGAATTTTTAAGTTTAATATAATGCAACAATTGAGCTCGACTTATACAAAGGATATATCATAAAATCGTAAATTTCCGTCAAATTTTAGGGGGTCGATTTATACACCGAGTCGACTTATACGCCGGCAAATACGGTATATGTGAATTTTTTCACAAATTTTCAAAATTCAAAAATAACAAAACAAAAAAAAAACGTTAAACTACGATAAACGAACCGCGATGTAGCAAGGGATTACTGTAATTAGAATTTCAAGTGACGTCAGTGGCGCGGCGCGGCAGTTGTTTACATAAAGGACAAAGATTCCATCACAGGATGACGAAGGGCCTCACGTACTACCGGGGACGGTGGATGGGGCTCGGACATGGCTTTTACGCACGCCCGGTCCGATTCTATGGAGCTCTCTTCCACCTCCGCGGCTGGAAGTGCCACCTCCGGGGATGGAAGTCCACGCCGCCACACACCTGGAAGTCCACGCCGGTGCTTGGGGCCGTGTGGTGGTGAACTATTTATGTTATAGTTATTTGATATATTTTATTTCGTATAGCAACTTGTATATGTTTTTATCGTTACAGTTCAGTACTTGTTGGCGCGTTGAACTCTTGTTTTGTTAAATAAAGAGACATTTACCAAACCCACGTCTTTCCTTGTACTTTGTTAACGCTATAATATAGTTATATACTAGATCTGTGGAATAACGACGAGGCTGACGTCAGGGCGCACGCGCGGCGCTGTTGACAAAGGACGCGGAATGTGATCAATGGATTTAATGATTTGGAGTGACACAGATGGTTTGATAATATTGTTGTTTATATGATAGTTATTTGATATATACTTTATATATCGTTATATAGGTCTGTGGAACATATAGAGTATTTAGACGTCAGCGGCGCGGCGCATACGCGGCATCGTTTCCATAAAGGACGATTGATGGTTTTATAAACGTGTTATTTATGTAATAGTTATTTGAATAACTAAAATAATGTTACGTCAGGCCCGTTCTTAGCTCTTCGTTTGTGTTTATGTCACGTTAGCATACCTATCGTTTAGCCCAGGGGTGGGCAATTAATTTTTACAAGGGGCCACATGAAAAACCTGAGTTATGTCAGAGGGCCACATCAATGATAATTTAAACCTGCTCAACTTTATTCCATTGTAATATGCACTAAATTATTTATTTTAAATAGCTGGTACTGGTAATTAGAAGACTACAATTATTCTGTTTATATTTATATTAGGCTATGTGAAATTGTGCTGTATAGGTCAAATAAAAAAATCATTAATCAGTACAATTTATTCTTAACTTCTTTAACTTTTCCTCAAACTGTGAATTACAACACATTTATAGAAACATATCAATGTGTCCTCAACCTACCTTGTTACGGTACGTCGGGAGAGTGACACATTCTCAAATGCGCTCTTTTTCTCCGGGCATATCAGTGCAACAGAGTCCAATAAGCACTCCTTAATAGACTCTCTGTCAGTAAACGGCTTACTTTTTCTGGCAATTTTGCGGGAAATGACAAAACTTGTCCTGACCGCTGCATCTCTGCGGGTGTGAAGTTTGATAAAAAGTCCTTGTTGGGCTTGCAGTTTTGCTAGCAATGCATCAGCCTCTGATGCGCGCTGTTTATCAAACAGATGTATTTTTTCTCATGCTTGGTTGTGTCGTGGCGACTCAAATTATATTCTTTAAACACAGCGACCTGTGTACCACAAACCAGGCACACGGCTTTACCTTTCAGTTCTGTAAAGAAATACTTGGCAGTCCATGTCTTGTTGAAAGCACGGCACTCGTCAACTTTCCTTTTCTTCGCGTCAGTACACATTTTGAGGGCAGCATTACTTCGCGCTGTTCACCTACACGCACAGCTCACATGCACGCACGCTACACGGAAGTGCGCCGCCTTTCAAAATAAAAGCAGAACAGCTGTAGTGCATGTACGACACTGATTTTTTTAAATTTATTGTTAAGTTGTATAAGTTGTAATCAAATGTAATTTATGATTGCGCGCCGGACAGAGACGCACAAAGGGCCGGGTATGGCCCGCGGGCCGTATTTTGCCCGGGTCTGGTTTAGCCTGTTGTTGTTCGTTCATGTCTGTTCTTGGTGTTGGATTTTGTCGAATAAATTTCCTCCAAAATGCGACTTGTACTCCGGAGCGACTTATATATGCTTTTATTTCACGTTATTGTGCATTTTATGGCTAATGCGACCTATATTCTGGAGCGACTTTTAGTCCGAAAATTACGGTATATACTAGCAGTATCTTTCGCTATTTGGTGTTTAATGAGGCTCCGCAGCAGAAGTAATACCTACAGTAGTTTACAGCGAGGCTTGCTGCCTGGCTATACTAAATTATATTTCGAAAACAATATCTATCCATCCAATTTTAAAAATAGTCAGCACAATATTTCTGATTTTGTGAGGTGCCTGGTACATCTTCCTCTACTGTCCCTGTCGTTGATGTCAGGAAGGAGTTGAGCCAGGGCGACCAAATGCAGCTTGAACCAGGATTTATTGCAGGGAAAAGGAGTTGGAAGGGAGGCAGGTGGGGAACCGACGACACAGACGGGAGGAAGACTCACGGCCAGCAAAACAGACAGACTGACCGACATGAAGTCCCCTTGGACAGGGTTAAAATTCTGACCATGAGCCTTCAGACAGACCGAGGGAAAACCAGATGACACGAACAGGAACACTGGGCACGAACAGGAATGGACACAACAGTAGACACCGACAGGGAGAAACACACGGGCAGGGCTTAAATACACAGGGTAACAAGAGGAAGCAGGTGACAGACATTACGGTAACGAAAGGGGTGTGGCTGAGCGAAGTGGCACGGGCGTGACAGTTGACTTGGCATTACCAGTGACGGCATGACACAAAAGTCATACTCGGATATTCACTGTTTTTTGCATTCCTATCTAAACACGGTTGAAATATGCTTATGTCGATTTTCAAGCGAGCGCACTAGATCTTTTTACCTCCAGCAATCCCACCCCCCCAAAATGACGCCATATTGTTTCCTAACTCTCACGGGGTCTCTAAGTCTGGCAAGTCTTTCTGCATTAAAGACAACCCTTCCCTCGCTCGATAAACACTTCGAGGTCCCTGTGAACGCCGAGGTAGCCACACGACTCGACTCGAGGGGAGAAGAGTATGTGCAGCCCTGCAATCAAATTTGTTTAGTATTT
Organism: Syngnathus floridae; assembly: GCF_059516105.1. NCBI lineage: Eukaryota > Metazoa > Chordata > Actinopteri > Syngnathiformes > Syngnathidae > Syngnathus > Syngnathus floridae. The sequence goes on along the minus strand of NC_142416.1, from coordinate 6,241,707 downwards.
GCTGTGCCGTATTCTTCGTGGGTGGCGTCACTTTGGCAGCAAACGGGCCCGATTGCTGGTACATCTTTCACGTTTGCCTTGACCCTTGCTTTATTCAAGTCTGCTTGCACTTGTATAAAAATGAGTCTCGACTATATCCAGATAGTATGAGTTGCTAGTTAATGTAATATTTTTGTTTGAAATGTGCATTTCCTAATTTATAACAATGCATAACATAACACACAGCGCGTTTTTTCTGAAATAAATTAATTACATTAAATTCTAAATATAGTTAGCACGTCCGCCTCACAGTTCGGAGGGTGCCGGTTCGATTCCACCTCCGGCCCTCCATGAGTGGAATTTGCATGTTCTCCCCGTGCCTGCGTGGGTTTTCTTGGGGCACTCCAGTTTCCTCCCACATCGCAAAAACATGCATGGGAGGATGATTGAGCACTCCAAATTGCCCGTAGGTGTGAGTGCGAGCACGGATGGTTGTTCGTCTCTGTGTGCCCTGCGATTGGTAAAAAGGTAAAGGTAAAGACCCAATGATTGTCACACACACATCTGGGTGTGGTGAAATTTGTCTCTGCATTTAACCCATCCCCGAAGGGAACAGTGAGCAGCAGCAGAGCCTCACCTGGGAATCATTTGGTGATCTAACCCCCAATCCCAACCCTTAAGGCTGAGTGCCAAGCAGGGAGGCAATGGGTCGCATTTTTATAGTCTTCGGTATGACGCGGCCGGGGTTTGAACGAACAACCTTCCAGTCTCAGGGCAGACACTCTACCACTAGGCCACACAGAAAATGAATGGGTGGATGGATGGATGTTTTTTAACCAAGAAACATTACATTAAACAATAAAACTAATTGGTTAATAAACAGTAATAGAAAAAGGTCCAATTTTTAACCCAAACTAGGTTGTTTTTAACACAGCATTTTTAAGGTGTATCACATGAGGGAGCTCGACAGGGACTCAGTGTAGAATTGCTCCTTCTTAATCTAGATCAGTGGTTCTTAACCTGGGTTCGATCGAACCCTAGGGGTTCGGTGAGTCGGTCTTAGGGGTTCGGCAGAGCCTCCACTACAGCGGTCCGAACATACCTGATTTATTGTGTAAATTCGTGCTGACGCATATCTGAACTGGTCTCACAAAGGTAACAGAAGTCACACTGATTTGCAGGTATGTCATTTGTTATGAGTTCATGCATTGTGTTGGTTTTGTTCTTTGAACAAGGTGATTTTATGCACAGCTCCTTTTGTGCACGAGTAAAAACATCTGTCTTGAATTTGAAAAAATATTATTTTATTTTTCACTAAAGAGGGGTTCGATGAATGTGCATATGAAACTAGTGGGGTTCAGTGCCTCCAACAAGGTTAAGAACCACTGATCTAGATAGAACAGGACAATGCAAAGGACAATCTGTGATCTAACCCGTAATACGGTGACAGCAGTAATGGCCATTGTACACAAGCAGTACATGATTGCTTAGACCAGACACAGGCAAGCTACGACCCACAGGCCACCTCCGGCCCACGGGGTCATTTATTATGTATTAGTAAACCTTATTTGGGTCAATTTCCCTGCAATGACTGCGTTTCCCCAGTAGATGGGGAAACACCCGCCCGCGCATTTACTCCTGGAAGCTGTGTGAGAAAGCTCAGTGCACACTCACAAGTGCGTGTACGTACTCAGTAATACGGACCCGGCGCAAACCGCACTCCTTTTCTATCAACGGCGAATTTCGAATGTGGGCTGTGACGTCAGCATTCTCGTAATTCGCGCGCTGAGCTTTCAGATACAGTTTTACGCTGAAGCTACCCACAAACCTTCCCCTGGAATCCTTCCATTAAAACGAGTGGCCCAAGGAAAAGAAAGGTCGACACTGAGTGCAGTGTTTAAAGAAGAGTGAACAATTTCGCTCGACTACGTGTGTGAGCAGATGTTCAGCCACATGAACATCAACAAAGCCCCGTCACAGATCTAGGTTAACGGACCAACACCTCAGATCTATCCTAAAAAGTGCTCCAACAAATTTTACTCTAGACTATGATGCACTACCAAAAAAAAAAGGGGAGACCAACAACAGTTTCCACTGAAAATGAAGGGGAGTTTCTCTAGTTTGTTATAGAAAAAAATACATTTTGAAAATAATTTGTACAAATAGCAGGGATTGAAACTAGCGACCATTCTCATTTTCAAACAATGCAGGATGCTCAAGGACATTGATGCAATCTTAACTTTTAAAGTTCTAAAGGCCGACTTTAAGGAAGTGTTTCCCGTTTTCTCGCCAGGTGTTTGTGAGTTAAAGCTCTACTCTGATTTTCAGATATCCGTCACCATGTTGCCGTTTTGATTTCTTTATTACTTTATTTAGATGTATTCTTTCACAGATTCTTCAAGATGATGTATTTGGTCAGAATGTTTGCCGTTTGATGTGATTTCGATTTTTGATGTGATTTTCAAGATAAACATCTTTCATAAATCTGACCTGCAGGCGCTGAAGTGATGGAAACTGTTATTTATAATAACAGTGTCGTATTTAATGAAAATCACTGATGGTAGTTTTTTGGTGAAATACTTTTTTTTTAATATTGTTAATAAATGCATTTGTTTTCAGAAGCCTTTTTTTTATCCATGCTTTACTACTTACTAAAGGCATAAACCTTTTATGCAATGACCTTTACATGTCATTTATATTACTTGACACAAACACTACATCCATCTGCTCCTGGTTCGGCCCACCGGTCAAAATTTAGAACCCAATTCGGCCTGCAAGTCAAAAAGTTTGCCCACCCCTGGCTTACACCAATGTTTCCCAACCTTTACTGAGCAAAGCTGTCCATTTTATATAATAATATCTCACAGCACACCACCCAAACAAAGATATCACACAAATACAAATACTGATGATGATCCTGTCTCAATTGTCAACAGTCAGAAAGGGCTTTGTTGAATTTCTGACAAATTGGGGAACTTAAGGGGATACTGAAATACTGAAATTTTCAAAACCTTAAGAACATAACACATCTGTAGCCTACATGTCTTATTTGGTATTGCAGAGACCATAGCGATCCCTAAACATACTTCATGATGACGTCATTGAAAATGCAGTCCAACCAACATATTTCGAGGAATGACGGGGTTCCAATGTATTCCACATCTTACAAGTAAATTATTAACTTAAAGACATTAACTTAAAAAATTTACGTTAGAGTTTAGTAAGTGTTGTTGATATAGCCCCTACCTTTACGGTGAACCCTGCAAAAAGCACAGTATTTTCATCGTCATATTTTCCACCCAGGAATTGTAGGTTTAGTTTTCTTTGACTTCCCATCATCTTAAAGAGTTGCACCCTTTCGCGTCAAATGTTTCGCCAACGTTTATTCAGTTCAAAGGAGGTTTGTTGTTGTTAGATTTCAATTACATCATAATACCCAGGTTAAGTTTTGAATCGACGTTAAATTATTGGTGCTCAAGAAGACAACAGTCGCTAGAGTACCAAGAAACAAGAAAGGTTAACTCACCGTCTTGAGCAGACCTAAGAAGGATTTACTTGAAGTAGGCAGGCGAAGTAGCTGCACGCGACATTCAACTGCTCCTGCTGGGACAAAATGTGCACCGCAACTAAAGCCTTTCTCTAAGCGCCACCTGAGACACGTAACACACACACACCACACATGTACAGGCACACGCCTACGCTTTCCCTATTTCTCACACCCACCACCCGGACAGGGAGACAAGTCAAACTCCACGCAGGAAGGCTCGAGAGGGATTCGAAAACAAGTTCAGTTTCAGGCAGACCGTCGTTCTTACGATGTTGCCACTACAGTCAAACTTGGAACTAAATTATAGCAGATATTTGTAAATAAAAATGCAAGGTTAAATTACCTTTCCACCCTTTTATCAAATCACTGTAGATTCCTAATGTGCACAAGTAGATAATCTTGGATTTCCAGCAGTCAATGGTTTTTGTTTGTAAAGCCTCTAGGAGGTGCTAAACATGGTCAACCATTATGTTACAATCAAATCCCTACTTACAATTTTGTGCTGCGCTTGCTGTACCACTGAAAACTTGCTCCACTGTGTAAAATACAACTCTTTCACAGAACTGTTTTTTTTTCAGATTAGGTGATACAATTTTTTTATGTTGTTCTTAAACTTTTAAAGTTCACATAAAATAAGTTACATTTACAATTACCTTAAATTGTGTACCCGAAATATTCACTCGATCAGTTTTATTTCGCAACTCGGAGTGTTCTGCCCTCAGAATTGTTTTCTTGGTGTTAGAATTGTTTGTGTACTTAAAACTGATTTATTTTATTTATAATTTAAGCTAAGAAATGTTTTCTATGTAATGAAGCATATACAGAGTTATTTGTCGTTCGGAAGCAAACTGGAAATTTTATTCTGAAAATTGTGCATATTTCTGTTGAAGCGACTTGACAACTGATGAGTTAGTGTTACTCGCGTCATGCACGCGAATCTTTCTCCTCTCTTTATGCTCACGGAATCAATGGCTCTAAGTTATCATTGTTTTGTTGGATCACTTTATTATTCTTTATAAGAAGAATACTCGTAGAAGAAACAAAGTGTTTTTGTTGTTTCACTTGCAGTTTTATTTTTTGTGTTTTACACTGGACGGAAATAAAGGGAGCAAGACGCTCTGAATCCTGAGTTTGGCTGGCTGATGAACTGTGATAACGTACACGAAGTACAGACATAACTAAAGGGAAATGTGCTTTCGGGAGTTTGCAAACATATTTTTTAAGATTGTTTTAAACTTATAATCATATTAATATCTAGTATTGGAGTGCTCGTGTGGATTGGTGGGTGGCGAAGAATGTGCAGGCAAACTGCATGAACTTGTTTTCTTCGAAGTGTTGTGGAATAGGCCCAGATAGGGAGTACCGGACGAGAACACCTCAAGGTCGGTGAGAAACGAGAACAACAGCACGTCTATGTGGCCGGGCTTCGCGGGGAAAACCCAACCGCCTGACCTCAGCAACACCTGGACGGGGAGGAGATGGCCATCGACCAATCATCTCACAATATTTTGCATGCTTTAATATTCATATTGTGTTTCTCCAAAACTGGGCAACCCGGAAGAATGTGTCGTCTTTTGGTGGTCACAAAAACGCACGAGTTTTAGTGTGAGGGACCCGGGACCCAGGCCTGTATTAGTGCGCTTTGTCAAGAATAAACAATTGGTAAATTTGGTCTGATTGATCTACTGGTCTTCTCTTTGACAGAACGAACTCGCAAAATTGTTAGGTGCGCCAGTGTGTGGATTAGGACATAGCAATTTATGTGTTAAGTGTTGATCGCAATTTGGAGTCAGATCAATAACTAAAATCCGTAACCTAACAATTTCTTGGTGACCGCGGACGTGATGTCAAGAGAAGGGTAATTGACAACTCGTGGTCTTTAGCCAAGACACCGGACAGTGTCAGGGACACTGTCACCCTGTTGGCGAACCGTTTGGAATAAGCGCACAACGTTGAGCTGGTACGACGTCTCCTCAACCCTGAGCTCATCACCGATAAGGTAAGCAGAATACCTGTTACTATAAGTCGAAATGCTGCAAATTGAAAGAGGAAATTTAAGAGGAGACTGTCGTTCAGATCAAATAAGGTGTGCATGAAGTTAAGATACATACGGTGAATAAGTTTGGAACTTACGTGTGTAACGTGTACGGTAAAGTCAGGGACTTACGCGTACTACGGATAGTTCAGGGACCTAGTGCTTCGTCGTGGCAGACAAGGGTGCGGTGACGATCGTATTCAAATAGCTGGGGCTAATAAAGAGATCCACGAGGGGAAGTGAGGCCTCCTCAAAAAATATCCGGTGGTAACAGTTCCTCCTGTGAGAGATCAGACCGCTAAAATATCCAAAATGAACCAAATTGGGGGGAGAGTGTGTGTGCGCGCAGAGGATCCTCATGAGTGGGTGTGTATATGAGTGTGTGTGAGTGAGATGTGTGTTCTATGGAAGAAATCAGTCATGGAGAATGTTTAGGAGGCTTTTGAGCGATAATAGGGAAATTGAGAAGTGGACAATGGTGTGGTTAAGTTGGTTAGAGAAACTAAGATGAGCAAGGTGTGGCAGTAGAGAAAATAAGGCGTGTGACAGAAAGTTACTAGAACGGTGGCTTGATAGGATGAGAATAAGAGACAACAAATGTTGTGTAGAAGACATTAAAAGATGTCGAATGTGAACATGATGAAGGGCGCAACAGCAAAGTTGGCCTGCCCTTTGAGAGGTTGAGACTGATGAGCGTGCCTGCACTAGCGCGTAGTCGCAAGTCTGTGCTGTGCGCGTGGGCCTGTGCTATGCTCGTGCGGGCGGTGGGCCGGCATCATGATTGTTGCAGGAAATGGCCAGCCTGTAACCGGTCAACATTGATGCCGCGCCCCCCTCGCACGGGGGGTGCTATGGCTGCGGGCGGGGCAGGGACAGTGTGAGTTTCTCAGTGAATGTTTGAAACAGTGAGATTGAGCGGTTGTGTGCGCGCTCGGTGTGTGCGTTTATGTGCACACCCTGTGTGGGTGCGGGCGTGTGAGGAGGAAGACGGCATGGATCAGAGAATGTTCAAGAAAGGGGGGCTCACTCGTAAATAATGATAAAGATAGGTTAGCAACACGAGCGATTTAGAGGTTCAAAACAAAGACAATTAAAAGAAAATAACATTTTTGATTTGGACAATTGCAGGCTAACAGGAGCATGAGAAAGAAAGCTGAGAAGCGGGATCCAATTTAATCGGGGAGATTGGAAATTCACAGCACCATATTCTAAGGCACATTTTTGAGCAAGCATGACACAGGTAATAACGTTTGAGAGGTCAAGACATAGATCAGGGGTAGATGTAGAACGCAGACCTTGATGAGTTAATTTTGAATAATGATACTGAAGACACAATGTACTGTCGCATTAAATTGGAACTATAGACTAAACGTAGCTCGGAAATAGGATGAGTTGCAGGACTTACAATATAAAGACGAGATCGCTGATACTAGGAGAATTTGACATTTGGTAAACAAACGTTACTAGTGAATTGATGGCAGCAGCTACATTTGGAAATAGTCTTACAAGTTTGATGTCCCAGTCTGTCACTCTCAGTGCCAGGATCCCTGAAACTCGATCCCGAGACTCCGCCCGCAGCCGTGGACGACTACAAAACGGTGCCTGGCTTTGAGGCACCTTTGACCTTTGGCAAGGACAAAGAAAGATTGTTGTTGTGCTTGGAGGGGGCAAATACACCCCGGAGGAAAGACAACATCCTCGGGGACGAGAAAAGACAGTGAGAAGCGGAGGAACTCACAAAGATGAAAATGGACTCATTTGAACAATGGACTCATTCGAGAGTGATGGATGGGTTGGCTCTGAAGCAACCACAAAAGAACACCAACTTGAGAGTGTGAGGTGCTGCAAAAGAAGTGTCCGACGGCCAAATCGCACTCCTTGCTGTGGCGTTACCAAACTGGGTGGAGCTTGGGTCAAGGTGGACAGGAGCTTCATTGTGCACTGAGTTTGACAGAACTGAGGAGATTTGATAAGAAATTGAATAATGCGTAGAGCTACAGAGAAAAGCATTAGAGTCAGAGATTGAACAGATTTGGATAAAACAAATAGGCTAAAACGGTAAGGAACAAGAGCGAGATCTGATATTTTGGCTCGTCAGGCTTAAGAAGTAGAAGTTGAGTTAGATACATTTTAGAATAGGACATTTGGACTAAAGTGGATTCAGTCAAGAGGAACAGGGGCATTTTGGCATTTTAACAGGGATTGACAGCAAGGGAGATTGAGGATAGAAGATCTGGACAGCAATGACGTAAATTACATTAAAAACTGCCCATTCTAGGGAGAGGGCTTGGCGCTCCCTGTGTGGAGCTGCAGCTTTGCAGAGGGGGGCAGACCGCGCGAGGGAGTGGATGAAAGGAGTGGAAATAGGTGACGACTTAAGGAAGCAGGGAGAGGTGCTGGATGGTGTGACAGGCAGGATTTTTAGGAAGAGAAAAAAGGGGGGAGTGAGACCCGCCAAGAGGGGCAATAAAGAGAAGCAGACTGAGAAACACCTTTGAGCTAGACAACAGGAAAAAGGGGGAGAGCCAAATGATGACGTAAAAATCCAGAGGGAATAGTCGGACCCATCTTTATTGAATTTAATTAGGATAAGTAATAGAGATCGAGTTTGTAGGAGCAATCTGAGGTTATGGAGGCTCCCCTGACACGCGGGTCCCACAGTCGGCCCCCCCAGATAGACATATATGACAATTTGCGATGAATCTGATGGGCGAGTTTATGGACAATTGAATTGGAGATTTTACAATAGGTCATGTTGACAAGTATGTCCAAATGTGAAGAGTTACTATTAGGAGTCAATGTTTGACTGCACACTAACATACTAACTTTGAGTGTGTGTGCGCAGTATGATTGGCCAGAGAGGTCTGAAGTTGGGGTGATGTGTTTGCAATTGAGGATAAAATTCCTCTCACCTGAAGGGGTGGTACAGACTGGAGGGTCTGGAACTGGTAAGTGATGAGTTCTGACCGGAACCATGGCTCAATGATCAATCAGGGGCACCATCGACAACAAAACGGTGTGATGGAGAAGGCCCATTTCAGTGATATGGTCAGACAAGACAGAACTAGTATCGAACAGCAAGACTTTGGACGATTTGACGTGTGACGACTTTGAGCTCACCCGACGGGGTGACGGACTAGGTGGACAGTGACCAATTGTTTGACGCTTGAACGTGTTTGCGACAATAGCACGCTCTGCTTTGTTTTTCTGCGTGACTTGATTTTTTTTTTGCAGCATCAGCCACCAGCCAAGGAGCGGATTGCGCGTTGCTTGCGTAACTTGTTTTCATTCTTGCAGGTTGTCGATTGTGTTCGTGGAAAGTTTGTGTTGGCTTTACAAGAATATGTTAACCCTTGCCCTTTTGGTTTTTATGATGAACTTGTTGACGTGGTTTTCAGGACATGATCCGCGGGCGCCAGGATTCATTTTATGACTGTTTTTATTTTGATACTTGATGTCTGTTTTTGTTTTTGTGTGTACAAATGTCCGCTGTCAGCAGGGCTATAAGCTCACAGGAGTGCGATGATTTTTGTTTGTGTTGCCGAGTGTGTGGTGGACAGTCAAGTTTCAAGGACTTGGGGTGATGGTCCCGGGGCCCAGATGGTAGCTAGAGGTTCCACGGGCCTGGCTACAATGAGTGTGGTGATGAGGGGGGGACGCTTTGCAGGTTCCTTTTGATACGTAATGACACATTGGGTGAATGTGTCAAAGGGGGGAGTGGTAAAATAGAAATGGGTGAGTAGGTTTCAATTTGTAATTGTGATATACAAAGTTTTTTCCAAATTCACTTGTTTTCAAGCTTTAACAGGACATGCCAGAATTCGCCCAGCAGTGATGGAAGGAGCAGAGGAAGACCAGTGACATCTGGTTGTGGTGTGGTGATGACAAATTATAGGATCGCTTGCCGAAGAATGCATCAGGTATCTGTGCCCTCGTGTCTTTGATAATGCCTATGGTGGTTGTCCCCATTGAAATACAGAATCTCAATTGGAACCTGGAGTCCCCACTGGCGGGGCTCCTGAAGCGAGCCAAAAGAGACGTTTTGCCCCCGTGGTTGAGCGACGACGATCCAACATATATTGACACTATAGGAGTGCCCCGGGGTGTGCCAGATAAGTATAAACTCGTTAATCAAGTGTCCTCGGGATTCGAAAGTATCTTCCTATGGATCACCCCCAATAAAAATGTAGACCGCACTAATTACTTTCATTACAATGTCCAACGACTGGGTAATTATACAGCTGAATCATTTGCCGCAGTTCATGAACAATTGGCTGCAACGTCGTTAATGGCGTTCCAAAATAGAATTGCGTTGGACAGGCTATTGACTAAGGAACATGGTGTGGGTGGATTGTTTGGTGATGCATGTTGTACTTTCATCCCAAACAACACGGCACCAGGAGGCCGACTGACCAGGGCGTTGGAAGGACTAAGGACACTGAACAAAAAGATGAAAGATCATTCAGGCGTACACACCGATATTTGGTCTGATTGGATGAAAACGTTCGGAAGCTGGAAAGGCCTCATCATGTCTGTGCTTGTTGCTGTGGCTATTTTTACTACAATAATGATTTTATGCGGTTGTTGTTGTATTCCATGTATTAGGTCACTCACTGTCCGATTGATCAGGAAAACCGTTGGCTCGTGGCCACCGATGGGCCAATATACGCTGGTGACTCAACATGAGCCGCGGGGGGAAGGAAGGATCGACAGCGCGCTGGTAGCTGTTTGCTAGAGTAACGGGTGATGACCTCATAAATGAGGTCATGAGAGGGAATAAAGGGAAATGTGCTTTCGGGAGTTTGCAAACATATTTTTTAAGGTTGTGTTAAACTTATAATCATATTAATATCTAGTATTGGAGTGCTCGTGTGGATTGGTGGGTGGCGAAGAATGTGCAGGCAAACTGCATGAACTTGTTTTCTTCGAAGTGTTGTGGAATTGGCCCAGATAGGGAGTACCGGACGAGAACACCTCAAGGTCGGTGAGAAACGAGAACAACAGCACGTCTATGTGGCCGGGCTTCGCGGGGAAAACCCAACCGCCTGACCTCAGCAACACCTGGACGGGGAGGAGATGGCCATCGACCAATCATCTCACAATATTTTGCATGCTTTAATATTCATATTGTGTTTCTTCAAAACTGGGCAACCCGGAAGAATGTGTCGTCTTTTGGTGGTCACAAAAACGCACGAGTTTTAGTGTGAGGGACCCGGGACCCAGGCCTGTATTAGTGCGCTTTGTCAGGAATAAACAATTGGTAAATTTGGTCTGATTGATCTACTAGTCTTCTCTTTGACAGAACGAACTCGCAAAATTGTTAGGTGCGCCAGTGTGTGGATTAGGACATAGCAATTTACCGTAATTTCCGGACTATAAAACGCGACTTTTTTCCAAAATTTTGAACCCTGCGGTTTATAGTCAGGTGCGGCTTATATAAGATTTTTTTCATAATTTTTTTGTGATGACTTGATCACTTTTATACACTCGTAAAAAGGCTGTGGACCACTGTTGTGCGTTATCTTGAAGAAAAAAACAACAACAAAAATACTATTTTGAAACATTACTATGGCTGCTGTTTATTCTGGCTGTGTTGCTTGTGACTATAATGAGCTTTAATAGGAATGCACGCTAGGTGACCTGCGTCAAAGGGCTCTAAACCCTTTCTCTTACTCTGCCATGTGACTCAGAGATTACACAAAGCAGTCAGCATTTAAATTCAATTCTTCTGACATTTTGCTCACCAAAAACAAGTTGTAATGAATGTGAACTTTTAATGCATTTTATTCAGAAGGTTACTTTGAACCCTGAGGCTTAAATGGCGGCGCGGCGTATTTATGGATTTTTACGGCTTTCTGTGTACTGTCTTTCTTTGTAAAAAACTCATGTGCACGTGCGGCTTATAGTCCAGTGCGGCTTATGTAAGAAAAAAACAAAAATATCCCTGAATTTTAGCTGGTGCGGCTTATAGTCCGGTGCGGCTTATAGTCCGGAAATTACGGTATGTGTTAAGTGTTGATCGCAATTTGGAGTCAGATCAATAACTAAAATCCGTAACCTAACATAACGCACAGGGAGATCAGTACACATAGTATGTGCAACACTCAGTTTTTACACTTCTCAATTCATAGTACATGAAACATCGTACTTTCTATATATTTCTTAACACAGTACACGAGATACACTCAAAACATTAGTATTTTTCAAGGCACAGTATGTGGGCTAGACTATCAAAGAAAGAAGTGAAGTTTTGTAGACATGTTCTAAAAATTAATTCTGAACAAAATTGATGCCCACACCTGTAACGGACGGACAGTACAGCCAAGTGCGGTGACACAGTTTATTGTCAAGGGGAAGGGGAGCGGTGGAGGGCTGGAGCGGTGCACGGGCGAAGGAGGTTTCGTCGGGTAGGGATGGCTGGATGGCGGACCAGGAGCCGATCGCAGACAGGAGTGATCTGAAGAGGATAGCGGCTGACTGGGGAGAAGGACGGACAAGACAAACGGGACAAGTATCGAGTATGAACAATTCAGACAGTCAAGCGTAATTGGACCAGTGCACACACGGACATCACGGGACAAGCTGACGGAGATTTTGCGCTGGCTGCACTGATATAGCGCTCTCAATGAGCCCGTGCCAGGTGGCGGTGATTCCGGTGACAAGGGGACGTGGTCGGGCGGTCAGCGGCGCCTGCACGTGACAACTTCTTTTCTTTCTTTAAGCCTTTCCATTCCTTTTGGAACATAGGCCATCGATGAAGAGTTTCCACCCTCGTCTGTCTTGTGCCATTTTCTCCAGCTGTTTCCACGACAGTCCCATCTTCTTGACATCCAGCTCTGTGCTCCTTCTCCAGTTGTTTTGGGTCTCCCTCTGCTTGCCTTGTGGGTTCCATGTTAACGCCTGCTTGGCTATAGCCATGTTGTTTTTTCTCAGGGTATGTCCTATCCAGCTCCACTTCCTCCTCAAAACCCGTATCTCTATTGTTTCTTGTTTGGTGCGGTCCCATAGGCTGGTGTTGCTGATGCGGTTGGGCCAGAAGATCCTGAGGATGCGTCTTAGGCAGTGGTTTGTAAAGGTTTGCAGTTTAGCGGTGATGTGTTTGGTGGTTCTCCATGTTTCTGCTCCATATAGCAGCACTGTTTTGACGTTGGAGTTGAAGATTTTGAGTTTAGTATCGAGTGAAATGGTTTTGGTTTTCCAGATCTTTTCTAATATGTTGAATGCTGTTCTTGCTTTCTATTCTTGATTTCACATCTTCCTCCGTTCCACCGTCCACTGCAATTACACTTCCTAGGTATGTTAATTTGTCTACCTCTTCCAGTGGGCAGCCCCTGAGGCTAATGGGGTTTGTGTTTTTGTTGTTTACTCGCATTACTTTGGTTTTTGCTCCGTTTATTTTTAGTCCCAGTCCAGCTGCTCTTTTTTCGAGTAGTTGAGTTTTCTCCCGTATCTGTTGGTGGCTGTGTGAGAGTAGAGCAATATCGTCAGCAAAGTCCAGGTCTTCTAGTTGTTCTGTCAAAGTCCATTGGATGCCTGTCTTTTTATTGTGGTTAGTTTGTTTCATGATCCAGTCAATGCATAGGAGGAATAGAAAGGGGGAAAGTAGACATCCCTGTTTCACTCCAGTGAGCACAGTGAATGTTTTCTGTGTTGGTCCCTGGTGCAGCACTTGGCACTGCATGTCCTGATATGAGCTTTTGATTATGTTGATGAACTTATGGGGTATTCCGTAATGTGCCATTAAGCTCCATAATAGCTTCCGGTCTATGCTGTCAAACGCCTTTTCGAAGTCTATGAAATTTACGTAAGCTGGGGTGTTCCATTCTCTCGATTGTTCTATGATGATCCTAAGGGTAGCAATTTGGTCAATACACGATCTTCCACTTCTGAAACCAGCTTGATTTTCTCTGAGCTCCTCGTCAACCCCTTTCCGTAGTCTTTCTAAGATGATGCGGCTTGGCACTTTGCTCGGTGTTGATAGCATCATGATGCCTCTGTAGTTGTTGCAGTCTCTTAGGTCTCCTTTTTTGGGGATGACAGCAATAAGCCCATCTTTCCATTCTGCTGGTATGTTTTCTTCCTCCTCCCATATTTTCCTGATGAGTGTGTGGAGCATGGTGGTTGTAGTTTCAACATCCGCCTGTAGGGCCTCTGCTGGGATTTACGTTTACTACGTTTACTTGTTTGTCTGTTGTGGGCCATGTCTTGTCACCGTGGGATAGGGGGGAACGAAATTTCAGTTTCTTTGTGTGTCTTTGGCATGTGGAGAAATTGACAATAAAGCTGACTTTGACTTTGACTTTAATTTCATCTGGCCCTGTGGCTTTGCCATGTTGGAGCATCATGATAGCCCTCTTTACCTCAGATCTTGTTGGGGGGGCGCAATTGATTTTGAGTTGGTGTGCTGCTGGTGAGATCTCTTCTTCTCTTCTGCCCTCTGGGAAGAGGTACAGGAGCCTGCGCTCCCGCACCACCAGACTCGCCAACAGCTTCTTTCTCCAGGCTGTTAGGACCCTGAACTCGCTACCCCCTTCTGCGTAGCGTGCAGCAGAACTTCCCAGCTAGTTTCCTGGTGGTCATGTAAAGTTTCTTTTGTGCTGCTGCTTCCTGTGCTTCTTTAGCCAGTGCCTCAATGTAGTTTTTCTTGTCCCTTTCTTTTCCTTACTTCCTTGTTTACTTCCTCGTAGTCCTTGTAGGCTGCGGCCTTTCTCGCTCGTGTCTTGCATTTGTTCAGTGTATCCTTTTTGGCCCTCTTTTCTTCTATTTTTTTCCAGGTTTCTGTTGACAACCAAGGTTTATGATCTGTTGTCCTTTTCCCTAAAACTTCTAGACAGGTTTCCTTCCATACACTTTTCAGGCTGTTCCAGTATTCCTTCACTGGTTGTTCTTGCAGGGCTTGAAACCTGTTCTGGAGGGTGGTTTTATACAGCTCAGTTGTTCCAATGTCCTGGAAGAGGTGGATGTTGTACTTTGTTCTGTTCCCAGCAGGGGTATTGCGGTGCTTTAGCTTGAGTTGGAGTTTTGCAGCCAGTAGGTGGTGGTCTGATCCAGCGTCTGCCCCCCTCTTTACTCTCACATCCAGGAAAGATCGTCTGAACTTCCGGTTGATGCATATGTGGTCAATCTGGTTTTCGGTAGTGTGGTCGGGAGATATCCAGGTGGCTTTATGAATGGGTTTATGGGGGAATATGGTGCCTCTTATGACCAGGTTGGTGTCAGCACATATGTCTGAAAATCTTTCCCCATTTTTGTTCATGGTGCCAAGTCCATGTCTTCCCATGGCCAGTTCGTATCCATTGTTGTTGTTTCCCACCTTGGCATTCATGTCGCCCATGAGTAAGGTTAGGTCTTTTTCCTTCCTGGACTGGAGTAGATGTTGTAGTTGGTTATAGAAATTATCCTTCATTTCCTCCTCTGCATTGTTGGTAGGTGCATAGCACTGTATGATTTGAAGGTTGATTCTTTTATGGGTGGTTTGGAATCTTGCAGTGATAATTCTTGAGCTGATGGGCTCCCAACTGATGAGGGCCTGTTGTGCTTCTTTGGAGAGCATGAGTGCCACTCCTTCTGTGTGTGGTGCTGCTTCCTCTGCATGTCCAGAGTAGCGAATGTACCCGCCACTGGCTAGTTTGACTTCACCTGTATGGGTCCATCTGGTTTCGCACAGGCCAAGAATGGAAACCTTGTATCTTCTCATCTCTCCAGCAATGACTGTTGTTTTCCCTGCTGCGAACATGGTCCTGATGTTCCAGGTTGCTATGTTGGTCGGTTTCCTAGGGGATAGCAGATTCCACCGCACCCTCTCCAAATGGTTTTCAGTATGCGGCTTCATTTCCTCTTCAGCTTGTATGCTTGAAGAGTCTACATCTCCTACGTTGTGGGGTTTCTTTTTCTTCATCAATGTTTCTGTAATCGTTTTTAAATCCACTACACGGGTGATTGGCCCATGAGCTTTACCATTGCCCTATTTGCCAGCTTGACCTGTAAAGGGAAATGTGCTTTTGGGAGTTTGCAAACATATTTTTTAAGGTTGTGTTAAACTTATAATCATATTAATATCTAGTATTGGAGTGCTCGTGTGGATTGGTGGGGGGCGAAGAATGTGCAGGCAAACTGCATGAACTTGTTTTCTTTGAAGTGTTGTGGAATAGGCCCGGATAGGGAGTACCGGAGGAGACCACCTCAAGGTCGGTGAGGAACGAGAACAACAGCAAGTCTATGAGGCCGGGCTTTGAGGGGAAAACCCAACCGCCTGACCTCAGCGACACCTGGACGGGGAGGAGATGGCCATCGACCAATCATCTCACAATATTTTGCATGCTTTAATATTCATATTGTGTTTCTTTAAAACTGGGCAACCCGGAAGAATGTGTCGTCTTTTGGTGGTCACAAAAACGCACGAGTTTTAGTGTGAGGGACCCGGGACCCGGGACCCAGGCCTGTATTAGTGCGCTTTGTCAGGAATAAATAATTGGTAAATTTGGTCTAATTGATCTACTGGTCTTCTCTTTGACAGAACGAACTCGCAAAATTGTTAGGTGCGCCAGTGTGTGGATTAGGACATAGCAATTTATGTGTTGAGTGTTGATCGCAATTTGGAGTCAGATCAATAACTAAAATCCGTAACCTAACACCTGTTACCACCTCTGACAACGGGGACGTTAGGGTTGGATTTTGAGAGGTGGGCGTGACAACACCATATCTATAATGATCTAATGTCAGAAAAAAGAATTTTAAACAAGTATTTTACCTAAATAATATGTGATTATAAAACACAAAATGTACAAAAAACTGCAGATTACAATAGCAAAATATAAGGAAAAGTAAATAACTCCAGCATAATACTAAATATACAAAACAAGGTATGAACCTCTGTGCAGTACTTCTACAGATAACATACAGAGTACGTGTTATGCAACTAGACATGAAGCACAGCATCTTAAAGCCGGTATAATACTATACAAAAGGAAAATAGCGCTACTGTATATCATTTATTGTTATTCAATCTTTGAACATAGTATAAATCTGAGGTAATGTGCAACAAGAGCCAATTTGTGTGGAGAGGGAGCAAAAACAAACAATAAAAATTAAACCTCAATAATTAATAAGGATTGTGATTCACTCATTTTCAGTGTCAGTCGACAACCTTTCAGTCAGTGGCTTGTTGTCCTCAAGACACATTAAAAATGCTCAAGATTCTTGGGTTACCTGAGGTCAAGCACATAGATTGATTGATTGAAACATTATTGATCCTAGGGGTTGGGGAAATACAGGCCCCAGCAGTATTCATACCACAGAGCGGGTACATAAAAGACACACAGATGACATGAGCGCAACTCAATAGGCTCCTATAAGGCTGCCACACAACGGCGCCACAAAGAAAGCCAGTAAGTACGAAAGTTAAAAGCCATCAAAGCAAAGCAACAAGACAAAGGAAAAAAGTAACAGCGGCCAACCAACCCCCCTCAATACTAAAGAACACCCCAAAACACACAAAATAGCCTCCACGGGGTCCATAAACAGGTGTAAGGGCAGTCAAGTTCAACAGCGCCCAATGGACCGTGGTTGTGAATCGGTAAAACATCACCAGACAGGCAAACATGTGAGCAGCGTCCTGGGCATGTACAGTCGTATGCAAAAGTTTGGGCACCCCTGATCATTTTCATGATTTTCCTTTATAAATCATTGGTTGTTCGAATCAGAAATTTCAGTTAAATATGTCATATAGCAGACAAACACCGTGATATTTGAGAAGTGAAATGAAGTTTATAGGATTTACAGAACGTGTGCAATCATTACTTGAACAAAAGTAGGCAGGTGCATAAATTTGGGCACCCCAACAGAAAAATCCTCCTTTTGCAGAAATAACAGCCTCCAAACGCTTCCTATAACTTCCAATGAGAGTCTGGATTCTGGTTGAAGGTATTTTGACCATTCGTCTTTACAAAACATCTCCAGTTACGGGTATTTAAGGTGTCCAGTTGCGAGTTGTTCTCCTCTTTGCATCTTCTCTGAGGAGTGGCAACATGGGAGCCTCAAAACAACTGACAAATGACCTGAAAACAAAGGTTTTTCAACATCATAATTTAAGGGAAGGATACAAATAGCTAGCTCAGAGATTTCAGTTGTCAGTTTGCACTGTGAGGAACATGGTGAGGAAATGGAAGACCACAACCACAGTTCTGGTTAAGGCCCGGAGTGGCAGGCCAAGAAAAATCTCAGATAAGCAGAGGTGAAGGATGGTGAGAACAGTCAAAGTCAACCCACAGATCAGCTCCAAAGACCTACAACATGATCTTCATGCAGATGGTGACACTGTGTATCGTTCAACTATTCAGTGCACTTTGTACAAGGAGATGCTGTATGGGAGAATAATGCGGCAGAAGCCTTTTCTGCGCACATGCCACAAACAAGAGTCACTTGAGGTATGCTAAAGCACATTTGGACAAGCCAGCTTCATTTTGGAATGAGGTGCTGTGGACTGATGAAACTAAAATTTAGTTATTTGGACATAAGGGGTGGTATGCATAGAGGAAGAAGAACACAGCATTCCATGACAAACACTTGCTACCCACAGTCAAATTTGGTGGTGGTTCCATCATGCTGTGGGGCCAGTGCAGGTACTGGCAATCTTGTTAAAGTTGAAGGTCACATGGATTCAGCAGATTCTTGCAAACAATGTCCAAGAATTAGTGACGAAGTTGCGTAGGGGCTGGATACTTCAACAAGACAACGATCCCAAACACTGCTTAAATTCTACTAAGGCATTCATCCAGAGGAACAAGTACAACGTTCTGGAATGGCCATCAGTGCACAGACCTGAATATTATTGAAAATCTGTGGTGTGATTTAAAGCGGACTGTCCATGCTCGGAAACCATCAAACCTGACTCAACTGTAGATATTTTGTCAAGAATGGTAAAAAATACCTTCAACCAGAATCCAGACTCTCGTTGGAAGCTATAGGAAGTGTTTGGAGGCTGTTATTTCTGCAAAAGGAGGATCTACTTACTACATATTGATGTCATTTTTCTGTTGGGGTGCCCATATTTATGCACGTGCCTACTTTTGTTTAGGTAATGTGGTATAATTTGGACTCCATGCATGTCTGTATGTTGCCATAGAAGGTCAACTAGCAGCAGTGAGACTACCATAAGCTATTTTGGCTTCGCAGAGAGGCTTTAGTTTCAGTAATGTATAGGTACTTAGAATATGGATGAACCATTTTGTCCGCGACCAGGGAAGATCCCCTAGTACATGCCCTTTTAGGGGCATCAAAAACAAGTTGTAGACTGAGATGCAAAAAGCCATGACATCAGCTTCTTGCCAGGTATAAAAGCTATGGGCCTGACAGGGGCGAGATTCTTTGCTGTTGGGCTGTTTTGACATCTATGCTTTGGGGCCACTCGAATTTTGGAGAGACTTCACTCTGACATCGGTTGAATAAAATATTTTCCCAGTCAGCAGTGTGTCACGAGTCTTTTTTTGGAGACCAGCGAAGCAACAAAGACTATTCACCACAGTAATGATTGCACACTTTCTGTAAATCATATATACTTCATTTCACTTCTCAAATATCACTGTTTTGTCTGCTATATGATATATTCAACTGTAATTGCTGATCCGAACAACCAATGATTTATAAAGGAAAATCATGAAAATGATCAGGGGTGCCCAAACTTTTGCATACGACTGTACATGCCCAGGACGCTCCTCACACGTTTGCCTGTTTGGTGATGCATACGACTGTATTTGTAAAAAGCGGGGAAAATGAGCCAGATATGAACGTCCAATCACGGTTGGGCCTAGACTTTTGGGGGCTCTAGGCAAACAAGTTTATGGGGGCCCCCTGGTGCGCGAACAAAGCGTGCCCCTGCTGGCACCAGAAGCGCTCTTGGCATAGTTTATTTAGGGGACAACAGAGAGCTGACAAAATTAGAGTACAATAGACTATATGGCAGGCATATATCGTGTAGTTAAGTAAAAAAAAGAAATACAAAAAAGGCTTGAAACGAAGGAATTAATTATAAATGTCAATTTATAAACAGTTAATAATAAATTGTTGCTGCGGTCATTGCGTTTGCGTCTTTGCCACATTGAGACATTGCTGTGGAGTAAAGTTTGTCGGCCTTCGGGGGTCCCCTAGTGGCCTGGTCAGTGGGGGCCCCAGGCAGTTGCCTGGTCTGCCTAATGGTAAAGCACGGCTCTGGGTCCAATTACGAGTATTTCATCCTCTGCAATGATAGAGATGCTCTGAGGGCTGAAGAGCTGCATCAGTGGTCTTGTTCAAGACAACAGACTGGCAAGTGTCACGCCCGTGCCAGAGCACGCTCGGCCGGGAACTTCCCTCAGCCACACCCCTTTCAACACCGTAATGTCTGGCACCCGCTTCCTCTTGTTACCTTATGTATTTAAGCCCTGCCTGTGTGTTTCTCCCTGTCGGTGTCTACTGTTGTCTCCCGTCCGACCAACCTCTGCCACCAGCCCCCGTCTGCGACGCCGGACCCACGGGCGCCATCGGGACCCACCTTGGCGCCGCCGGATCCGCGGCCATCGCCGGACTGCGCCCCAGCGGTGCCGGACCCGTGGCTACCGTCGGAGGGCGTCCCAGTGCCATCGGACTCGCGGCCGCCATCGGGCCTCGGCGTCGCCGGACCTGCGGCCGCCATTGAACCTCGATCCAGCGGCGCCGGACCAGGATCATCACCCGACCCCCGTTCCAACGGTTACTGCACGTCTTGATTCCTGCCGCTGCGCACAGCTCTGCCTCCCTAATGCCGCCGATTGCGGTTCTGACTCCCCAAATGCCGCCGATTGCGGTTCTGACTCCCCGATTGCCGTTCTGTTTCCCCGATTGCCGCTGCGCACGGTTCTGTTTCCCCGTTTGCCGCTGTGCGCGGTTCAGACTGTTGCTGCCACCTTGGACTTGTCTTGTCTGGAGGCTCACGGTCAGAATTTTATCTGTGTCCGAGTGGATTTCTGTCTTCTGCTGGCCGTGAGTCTTTATCCCGTCTGTGTCTTCGTTTCCCCACCCACCTACCTGCCTTCCAACTCCCTTTCCCCACCTACCTCCCTTCCAACTCCCTTTCCCTTTTAATAAACCCTGGTTGAAGCTGCACTTGGTCGCCCTGCTCCAATCATTCCTGACGGCGAGCCCCACTTGACATACATTTGCTTTCTGAAAAACACCCTTTAACCCTTCAAAGTGGAGTTCAAATCTGGGCTCCTCCTTCCTGCATAGAATTTATCTCAAATTTACAAAAAAAACACCTCACATGCTAGTTTAATTGAAGATGGCCTGTAGATGTGACTGTACGTACACGTCTGTATGTCCCTGCCATTGACTGGCAACCTGTCTAGCCTCAAGTCAACTGGGATCAGCTCTACAGAAAATGGATGGATGAATGAATGATGGCAGCACATTTTGCACCGATGTTGTAGTAGTAGTTTTAGTTCAAGGGCGGCACGGTGGTGCACTTTTTAGCACATCTGCCTCACAGTTAGGAGAATGTGAGTTCGATTCCACCTCCGGCCCACCCTGTGTGGAGTTTGCATGTTCTCCTCGTGCCCGCATGGGTTTTCTCCGGGCACTTCGGTTTCCTCTCACATCCCAAAAACATGCATGGTAGGCTGATTGAGCACTCCAAATCGTCCCTAGGTGTGAGTGCGGATGGTTGTTCCTTTCTGTGTGCCCTACGATTGGCTGGCAACGGGTTCAGGGTGTCACCCACCTACTGCCCAATGACTGCTGGGATAGGCTCCAGCATCATACCAAATAAATAAAAGAAACATCAATCCATCCATTTTCTGAACCGCTTACTCTCGTGAGGCTCCCGGGTGTGCTGGATAATAGATTAAAATGGGAAATAATATGGGCAACGTTATAGTGAAGGAGTTCTGAATAGGTGTTTTGAGCCTGAGTTACTATTATGAAGGTCCTATAATTAACATGGCTGTCAAAGCAGTGTGGATGTCATGGGAAATTGTCTAATTTCCCTTCGATGGTCCAAAAATGTTTAATTTACTTGAAATGTTGTATCAACTGACAGTGGACAGTAGTACTGTTCATCTACGTATTCATACAAGCAACATGTTAAACACTTTTGAGTAGATCAGTGTTCTCAAATAGTGGGGCAGCCCCCCTCCCCTCCAGGGAGGCATATTCCGACACTGTGTGTGACCCCAGGGAAGTCATTAATTAGGATGCAATGTCATGCAGAGGTGTACTTTTAACATTTTAATAGACACATTATACAATTTATAGTCATTGAGGAGAGCTGGGGCGTATGAAATATTTTCTTCCATCCATCCATACCGCTTGTCCCCACAGGTGTCGCCGGCATGCTGGAACCTATCCCAGCAGTAATCGGGCAGTAGGCGCGAGACAACCTGAACTAGTTGCCAGCCAATCGCGATATCTTCTTCATAGCAGAAAAAGCACTGCACTAGATGGAAGCAAAATGGGCCTGTGCATGCACTTGTGACATTTTTGGTGTTGGCTCAAAGGTTGGTAAGGACTAGAAATTTCATGGCCCCATCTCCTGGATTGTCAACACTGACGGTAGTAAATAAAGTTAGTGAACCCTGGCCTAGAGTATACAGTGGACCCAGCCTGTTATTAGCGGGCAAGATGGGTGAGGGTAGCCCACAATTAGTAAAACTTCAAGTAAATTTTACGCCATTTAAACGCAATGAAGGAGGGGGTGGAGGTGCTGTGTATTTTGGGTGTCCTGGAATGCATTAAGTGAATTCCCATTGATTTCAGTGGAGTAAGATGATTTGCGATACAAGTGTAGGAAGTGCAAAAACAGAAAAATATATACTCAAGTGCTAAAACATGAAAACAGATTTAAATACAGTAACATAGTATTAACAGTTTTTTTTACTTCCCACATGTAAACAATCTAGTGATTATTGCACAGCATGAAAAAGCCAAAACTACAGTAGGCTAGAATGAATGCTGAAGACCAAAAAGATAATCAAACTGAGATAATGAGAAATGTCTCACCCAATAATAAATCAAATTAACCCACATGCCCAAAAAATAGAGCAAATTAACCATCAACAGAAGCTGGATGATGTAACGCCCTCTGCAGACCCGCCACTGTTACTGCAACCGATAAAGCATTGGACTTTAATGATTGGTTTGGATTTTCAGGATTGGATTTTCAGCAGGGCTCTCAGAGCCGCCAATCACAGCCCGCACCCACACTGCAGTCTCCTCAGCAAGACACAACAAACCGATGTCACATGCGCCACGCTTACTTTATTTTAGAACACAAACCAATCTTATTTACAATATTTTGTACATGTGAAGGATAAGAGAGTCAGGGGGTGTTTTTAGAGCAGACGAGACTTTTTGGGCCGGGAGGTGTGCTCTGCTGTTTTGCGTTTCAGTGACTGCGTGCCAGGTGCCTCTTCGGGGTGACTCTCAGTGAGGAGATAGAGCGCCATGGGAGGGATGGGATCCTGCAGGCAGAGAAAACATGGTAAATCTCGACACATCAAAGTGTTCACAAGACACGGGACTAGGCCCATTGCCTTCTTAATATCATTACAATCTGACTAATATTCATTTACTCATTCCATTTTTAATCAGTAATAGAAAAACAAACAAAAGAGACTGATTCAATTCAATTTCAATTTTAGGCATGGTTAAAAATATATAAAATGTCAAAACATGCCATAGGACAGAATTTGATTTGACCATGAACCCCCATATATATCACAGCTCGGAACATATTTCAGACCGCCCCCACAATAAATGAATATCTGTAATTCAGAGAGACATTTTCTTGGATTGTTTTACCACTCCACAATATTTTAAACTTGTTTTAAACACAAAACAAACAAAATTACATATTTGAACATACAAAACCTAACTTACAGTTGTAAAATGAAAATATGTGAACATGCGCCTGTAAGAGGTGGGAACTGAGTATTATTGTGTGACGTTCACGTGTCTGTGAAGTTGACAGTAAATATTGAAAATCCATGAGTGACGTCACCGACAAAAACATTTAGAATTGCCATTATCTTTTGCATGTTTTTTGTTTTATTTTCGGGAAACACAACTGATGCTGAAACAATACAAGTTCTCCCATTGTTGGACCAATAAAGGTTAGTTTATCTTACAGGTGACAGCAGTAAAGCACTAGTTTTCTGTTAGACAGGATTGTGGCTTGATTAAATGAAACCCCACCCCGCACTTCGATAAAGTTCTTGGTCACTAGATGCCATAAGATGGCATCTAAACCAGTGTTTCCCAACCTCTTTTCATTCACAGCACACCTTTTCATTGGAAAAAATCTCGCGGCACACCGCCAACAAAATTCTGTTAAGCTCCTATATTAAAATCAGTTATATTACAACGAGGGACGTAAAGTCCTATTCCTATATATGTACGGAGAGTTGAATGATTTAATAGAAATAAATATTAAATATTCTTTAAATTGTATTCCTTTTTTTAAATAAAAGTGACAGTTTTTTAAAAAGGTTTTAGACAGTGTAAGAAAAACTATTTAAAGTGATAGTGCTTAAAATAAAAGAATCAACGTGATTTTGTTTACTGTTTTAGACTAGGTCTATAAATATTGCAACAATAAAAACAAAGTCACTTTTAAAGAAGCTCTGCTGTTCTGACAGCAGCTGAGTGGCTATCACAGTCGAGGAGTCTCGACTTGACTGTTTATTTTATGTATGTGAAAAATAACCAATCCAAGTTCTCCGGTTGAACTGCACGCTCTGATTTCCATTGTACAACAAACGCACTACAACCGTCATAGTGTCTGTCACTGTTAGCAAAAGCACTCAGCAACACACACATAAACTGAATATGTGCCGATGCAATACAATCAGAACGACATAATATGAAATCTCAAGATTCTCAGATTCTCCACGCATGCACGATTAGCAAGTGGCTGACCAGGCCTTGCGCGAACTGACCAGTGGTTTGGCGAGCCTGTTTACAATGCGCTCCGTAATTAATATTGGACAATCCCACGGCACAGCTGAACGTCTCTCACGGCACACCAGTGTGCCGCGGCACAGTGGTTGGGAAACACTGCAGTACAGTGTCAGCATTTTTCTCTTCAAAAACTTCATCACTGTCACTATCGAATCGTCTCGCTATATGCAATGACAAAGTCGTTGTCAATGCTACCTGCATGGGCATCCCTTATACCTGCCGCTGCATCCCTGCGTCGCCAATTTTCTCATCTGCAAGCACAAGGCAAATCGCTCCCTGCTGCTGCAACCTTATAATATGGAATATACTCTAATATGGAAGAGTACTACATGATTACTCTGCCGGGCCCTACACCGCACAGGCACCCAAATTGGAGAATTTCCCACGGCACCCCTGACAATATTTTGCGGCACACCAGTGTGCCGCGGCACCCCGGTTGAAAAACACTGATCTAAAACAATAGTTTTAAATCAGACAGAAGCACAAAAACAGCAAATAGGTTTAAAAAATGTGAACAGTGGAGATATATGGGTTAGTTAAAACAATCTGCACGTAAAGACAGGGGAGTGCATTAAGTGACCTGCATGAGGTAGTCGGCGATGTACTCGGGTTTTAGGCACATCACCCCCTGAGCGGAGGCGTCTGACACGTCCACTCTGAAGTCTCCTGGCCGCAGGCGGCTGAAGTCGGCAAACAAGTGCGTTGCCTCTTTGTACATAGAAGGAGAGGCACTCAACATCACCTGGAGGAAATCAAAGTAAAATGTGATTTAGTCAAAATGTTTTGTCGTTTTGAAGACGATGGTGGCAGCCAAACCTTGGCCCTGCCTGACTGCAGCAAGCGCCTGAAGCCAGCTTCTCGGCCCTGGTCGATGTTCAGCATCACCGTCCAGCCACTGAAGGCTCCCTGGGAAAAAAAACCCACAAGAGTGCTGCTTAATACACCAGACTGTCCAGCATCATGGCAATAAGGATTCTTTAAACTTGAGAGATGGTTTTTTTTTTGGTTTTGAATGCAGAAATGAATTTAAACAGGACGTATCTTTTTATACCTAAAAATGTAATCAACTAACATTCAGCTTCCAAAACTATTTTTGTTTAAGAATGCAAGTAAATGACTAAAACAACAGTTACTTTTATTCATAAAACCATGTTTTTTGCAATTATTGGAATACACCAGAAAGATATTTATCTAATATTTTAAAGTCCAAAACTTCAAGATTCAAGAATTTTTATTGGCCATGTTTGAGCATGCCAAACAAGGAAATTGACTTCGGTACATCTAAGCCTCTGTTCAACATTTAGGTGACTAATAACACTCAGGACATGTGCGAAAATTGACTAATATTCTCAAACATCCCCTGATCTTCTGATCCCCTTGTACTTGTACAATTTGAAACTAAGTTCTATCCATATGGTGACAAGATTTAACTTGTTTTGTTTGAATCAACATGCATTGATGTGCACATTTCTATAAATTAGATATTTCTGCCTCCCTTTAACATCAGCCACATTTGAAAATGATATGTTTTTGACATGATTCAACTTGAGCTGCCACATACTCCCTGTTCCGAGGGTCCTCGCAGGACTTTCCTCCAGCGCATGGCAGCTAACGCTAAGCGCCTCTGCTGCGAGCTGATGGAGGGCAAAGCATCCAGGATGGAACTGCTGCCCCATTCATAGTCCTCCTCCTGGAATGCGTGACAAAAAAACATGATCAAGAGTAATCCCAATTATGGTGTGTTAATAAATGTTTATAGCTGGAGTGCAATATGACTCGTTACTTTAACAACATGTAATACAATATCAATATGTTGAAACACAATATGTATAATATCTTGTGCAATTCCTGATGCAAAGTCACCCTACCTGCCTGTTGCTGCTATTACTTGGAAAACACATGCAACCCTAGATACAACAATTCCAATTCCTGCACCAGTGGACTAAGTTACATTCTACACTATCCTCCTTATATATGTGGATTTATTTATGTTGTCCCAATCTATGTTCCACACCCCATTTCCCCCTAAAACGCACCAATAGAGTGGTGCTTCCAATTTCATTGTACACCTGTGGAACAATGACAATAAAGGCATTCTAGTCTAGTCTAGTCTAGTCTAGTCTAGTCTAGTCTAGTCTAGTCTAGTCTAGTCTAGTCTAGTCTAGTCTAAATGTGGAGGTGCCGCTGAGCCCACCGGAATGAAACGGCCCACCGATCGACAGGCCTCCAAGTAAGATCTATGTAGGATCCATTTGCCAGCTGCCATGGCCGCCAGGTACTTTTCGTTGCGCAGTGGTGTGCCTACGATGATATGGGAGCAGGTGGGGTCAAAGGACTGCTTGTCCAGGATGATGCCACCTACAGGCGAAGCAGAACACAGCAATAAGAGCGAATGAAGCCTTCTGCTACTATTGGTTCTCAAGGAAAATAAAATTCAGCTCTATCTGACCCATAACCCAAAATTGTCTGATAGATTAAGAAGAAAAAAAATACACTCCTGAACTTCTTAAACTCTCAAGGGCTCATTTAAAGGAAGCAAGACCCACCAAGCTCTTCAATGAGGTGACTGTAATCAATGCGTTCCTGAGGAGCAAGTGAAGACATCTGGAATCTGGGTGGTGTCCTGGTCTCCTTCTTAAAGCAGGAAGACAAGGTTTTTGATCTGCCAGACGCCGCCTCTCATCACGATATATGTGAACTCTTACCTTTGTCTCAGGAGCTATCATGGGCTTGGTGAGTGGGAAAGCGATGCTGTGGGCGTCAGGAGTCATGATGTTATTCTGTGGCTCCTCCGTCGGGAGCTCTGTGGCGTTCTTGCTCATTTGCTGGTCGATGACGTCACAAGCTGCTGATGGGAGAAAGAAGGGTGACCAAGATGATCTTTTTGAGGGTGGGGGTCCATGCACAACACAGGGATGAGAATGGCAAATGTGAAAAAACACGGAAAGGTAGCGGGGGGGGTGTTAACATACCGTATTTTTCAGAGTATAAGTCACGTTTTTTCTCATAGTTTGGGTGGAACTTGCGACTTATACTCAGGAGCGACTATGTGAAATTAGTCCTGGCCGCAATCGGCGGCATACGGGGAGTGACTATAATATGTACGTAGATCTGTGGAATAATTGGAGCCGCAAGTGACAACGAGGCTGACGACGAGGCTAACGTCAGCGGCACACATAGTTCCGGAGTCAACAGCTGTGTGTGTGTGTGTTTTTTTTTTTTTTTTAAGTGACACGGAAGACAAAGATTCCGATGGAATTAATGATTTGGAGTGACACGGATGGTTCGATAAAATTGTTGTTTATATTACATTTATTTGATATATCTAGTCTGACGTCAGCGGCGCATGTAGTTCCGGAGTCAACAGCTGTGTTTTTTTTTTTTTTTTAAGTGACACGGAAGACGAAGATTCCGATGGATTTATTGATTTGGAGAGACACGGATGGTTCGATAAAATTGTTGTTTATATTATTGGTACAGGGTTATACAGTCAAACCTCGGTTTTTGACCACAATCCGTTCCAGAAGGCGGTTTGAAAGTGAATCATTCGAATTCCGAATCTATTTTTCCCCATTACAAATAATGGAACAAATTTTAATCCGTTCCAAGACAAAAAAAAAAAAAAAACGCCTTTTTTAAGCATTTTTTCATTTGCGCATTTTTTTCCGATCGTGCAACTGCAGTGCACTGCCGACCGCTTAACTGTAGCGCGCCGCCGACCGCGCAACTGCACCGCGCTGGTCGCATTATTGTGACAGAGTCGTTGCTGAAATTTTGAAAATATTTTTAAAGGCCTGATGTACTTTCCAAAATTTAAGTGGACCTCATTGCGCAGGGAGCTTAATTTGGTCTGATCGTTCAACCGCAGCGCGCCGGGCGCTCACTGTTCCATTGCTTTATGAGCGTCTTTGTGTTTTAGGATGGCTTTACTGCTCCCACTTGCTTTCTTTGGAGGCATGATTAGGGGTTAATACAATCCTCAAAGTAACAAAAATACAATAACAAATGGAGTCAGTCGCCATCCGGGCCGCGTGGTCGGGTTTTCTCGGGTCCTTTCGTCTCATCTCGACCTCTGAAAGCAAAAAAATCTCGAATTTTTCGCTCGAATTCAGATTTGTTCGAGAACCGGGACGTTCGAAAACCGAGGTTCAACTGTATATTGTTATATGGGCCTGTGGAATAATGTAAACTGCAACGGACGACAATGAGTCCAACGTCAGCGCCGCACCGCACACTCGGCATTGTTTACAGAAAGGACGAAGGATTCGATCGATGGATTTATTGATTTGGAGTGACAGATCAGATGGTTTGATAAACGTGTTATGTTATAGTTATTTGAATAACTGTGAATGTTACGTCAGGCCCGTTCTCAGCTCCTCGTTTGTGTTTATATCACGTTAGCATACCGTATAGTTTAGCCTGTTGTTGCTGGTTCATATCTGTTCTTGGTGTTGGATTTTGTGAAATAAATTTCCCACAAAATACGACTTATACTCCGGTGCGACTTATATGTTTTTTTCTCTTTTCCCTATTGTGCATATTGTGGCTGATGCGACTTATACTCCGGAGCGACTTTTAGTCCAAAAAATACGAGATATATATATTCTATATATTAGCTTACATGTAACATGTTACTTTCTAAACCAACGTGCTTGTAAAAGTAAAAACGTACCTCTGTGTTTTTTTGTTTCTATGTGCTCCTTAATGTTCCTAGCGCCGCGACCTTCATAGCTTATCACATCTTGACAAAGAATGCATAAAACCTTCCCCGGGACATCTAATTTACGGATATGTTCCGTCAGGCAGGTGGTTACGGACTGTGTTCCGAGTTGTAAGATGACACTGCTCTCGAGCCATTCCTATCTGAAGCAGTTCTTGATCCCGTTTGTCTATTTCCCTGGCATGATCTTTGTCTTTTTTCTCTAAGAATTTCGCCATGCTGGCGAAAACCTTTGCTGATTAGGCAAATGAGTAGGCAAATTATGTGACGAAAGTAGCGCCAAAATGCTGCCGAAAATAATTCAGCTGTTGTCGGAATACTTCTGCCAGCCCCCCCATATATAAAAACAATTTTCTCAACGGCTCTACACGATTCACGAAAATGATACTTCCGATGGAAAAAAACACGTAAATCCGCAGAAAATTCTCTTCTCTGACAACACTGCGTACCCATCTGCACCAGCTCCGAGTCGGTCATGGAGTCGCTAAGCTGTCTGTCGTACTGCGCCAGGGCCCGCGGAGGAGGCGCCAGAGGCTCAGAGTGCTGTGAGGGACTACCGGGCCACTGCAGGTTGTCGGCCAGCTTGGCCCTTTCTTCCCTGGCCGTGGGATCGTCCCAAATAATCTGCTCGCTCTGGGAAGGCTCCGCATTGACATCAAGAGCGGCAGCCCTAGAGACCCTTTTATGAGGTTGTAAGGTTAGAGGGAACATCGCCTTTTATTCAGTCATCAAGCGCTCCTTTTTTAATCTGCAGCCTTCTCTCCTCACCTTAATGCTTCCAGAGTGCGTCTGCTGACGGCAGAAGTGTTAGGGGTGGAGTCTGTTGACCCCGTCCGACAGAGCCGTAGCGACGCCCGCCTGCCAGTTGTCATCTTTGTGGCCGACATGATTTCTTGGAGTGCTTTTTGCAGGTTCTCTCTCATCTGCAGCGTTTCTGTGACCTCTGGTGGAAGACATTGAAACAAATGACTTTTTTGTGTGGCTTTCTTTAAGTTGAGGGAGAGAACTGGAGTAACATCCACCATTCTTGTCCGTTAGTTGATCTTGCTCTCTGCTCCCATCACTTGCACGGCGAGAGGTGGAAGCATCCTCTGCGACCTTGTGCTCAGGCTGGAGGATGAATGCGTAAATGCTTTAATGTCACAAAATTTTGGTTGCTCTTTCTGAAATGTCCCACGATTCCACAAAATGCTGCCACTCTAAGTAAAACCAGTCGCGCAGTAACTATGTCAAGGAGGAGCTAAGTTAAGAGTTTCAGAATTAAATCATTTGTCAGCCATTTAGAAAGTTGACTTGGGAATCTAATTTGTTATGTATTTATGGTTTCAACCTTTTATAAAAGCAGTTATAGGTATTTTTAAGAGCGACATCAATTATTTTTTTTTTAACATTTGGATTTTTATGTGTTTACTGTGTTAAAGAAATTGCTCATATTTGTAGGATGAGTTAATAAATAAGACATAAACAATACTCTGTTGGATTTCATCACTTCCAAAACATTTTCATCATGGAAACTAACTCAGGAAAATTGTCGCTGTTCCGTGTGTGTATATCTTATATTTGTATTATTGACAATGTTTTATATGATGTGGTCTGTTCTTATTGTTATTTGATGTTATATGTCCTGTAAGCACTTTGTTAAGGCGACAGCTGTTGTGAAAGTGTTAAATCAATAAATTGTTTTTTATTTTATAGTGGGTCATTTTGACCACATAACAGGGGGGATGAAAACATTTGTTGCTGTGAATGTCCAACACTTGTATTGGGGTGCACCAATGAATCTACTCGAGTAAATGTCAGCATGACAACATTTGGGCCTACTTTGGTATCCCAGGCTTCGGTGTTTTCTTGCAGTTGCGTTCGTGTGCAAGGCGAGCTGCTGGGAACTTGACTGAGGTTCAGGCTCATCTTAGGGTTGTAGGTGAAAGGATACAGAGACTCCGGGACGTGCCTCTGCTCCTCGGCACACTAAAAGACGGCAACAGACCAATGTTGGGACCGAAGTCTTTCAGGGAACGCAGACAACAGAGCAGGCGACTCACGGCTTGGAGCCAGTGATGCGAGACCACATGCAGCCCCCTCTCTTTCACGCCTTGGTATTCCCGACTGTTGTCGCTTGCTCGGGCCTGGTAGATGAAGTGGGTGACGCTTTCGTCACATGCCCATCTTAACACACAAAAACATTTTTGCCATCATGCCTCTGCTTGCAAAGACTTAAAAGTCAGTTGTGGCTACCTGTATTCGGCTCCGAGTGAGGCGGCCACAGCGTTCAGTTCGCTCTGCATCTTGCTCAGCTTCTTCCCCACGCAGATCACAACGCCCGTGAGTGGGCCGGCCACCTCTTTTGCCACCTTGAGATACTAAAATGTCAGAGGTTGGCCAAGTTAGATTCATACCATATACAGAAGGTAAAAATAACAAGTGAGAGGGGTAGAGCAAAAACAGGGAAAGAAAATACAGAAATGTAGTGCAGTTAACAACCTCCTTCCTGGCGATGCTGAGCTGCGGGCTGGAAGTGAGAACTTGCATGTCAGCAAGGTGGCTGCCACGGGTGCTGTTAGCCAGCGCCACCTTCAGGTTTCTGTTGATGACGTCAGTCAGTGGTGTCTCTGTCTTCTCGCCGGTCCCGCCTGGCGTGTCCAATGCCGCCAAGGCGTCCTGGAGCCAATATACAGAACTCTTAGTTAAATAAGAAACTTTCATTTCTTTATTTATTTTTTTTATATTTGAAAACGATGGTTTCAACTCTGGAGAATTAAGTTGTAAATGATGAGTATTTCTTTAAATAAAGAATTTTACCAATACTGTATATTGTATTTCAAAACTCATTTCACTATATCTTTTGTAAATTGATTATCATTACATTACATATAGATAAATCTCTGAACTAGAATTGAGATGTTTTCTGTTAAATTGCATAAATCATTTATCCATTTTTATTCAGCAATATCATGAAATAATTTACCGTATTTTCCTCACTATAGGGCGCACTTAAAAGCTTATAAATTACTAAAAAAAAACACAGTGCGCCTTATAATGCAGAGCGCCTTATATATGGATCAATTGATGAATTTGTTGATCCATACAAGTTGTACACAGCGTTCTGCCAAAATATTTCAGTATGTTTCAGTACGACTAGTAAATTACAAGGTCACATCGCTTTTAGCATTACGACAATCGTGGTCAGGGGCATCACCGAAGTAGGCTACAACTGGTCGATCGCATGACATTTAAAAAAAATGTT
The DNA here is from genome assembly GCF_059516105.1 of Syngnathus floridae. Taxonomy (NCBI): domain Eukaryota; kingdom Metazoa; phylum Chordata; class Actinopteri; order Syngnathiformes; family Syngnathidae; genus Syngnathus; species Syngnathus floridae. The sequence goes on along the minus strand of NC_142416.1, from coordinate 6,209,216 downwards.
TTTTTCTTTAGGCTAGAATCCATCCCATCGCTTGATTGACATACAGGTAAGCCTGCTGGGAGGAAATCACAGTGAACCACACCCCCTCACCGCAGCAAGTTTGGCTGCGGATACACAAACCCGCCACCAAAGCTAACAAGCTAATCAACGCATTACGCATCAACGCATGCACTCACTTTTTTCTTTTAAACTGAAGAAAGTTTATGATCATTAAAAAAGAGTGGGGTTGCTGGACCAAGTAAGAAGCCAAACCCTATCACTTTCATACGGAATGGGAGTTGGACTTTTTTTTACCTCATTCACTGGGTTAACATTCCCTTTAGCACAGCTCCATCTAGTGCAAGGGTGTCAAACTCATTTGTGTCGTGGACCGCATCATCGTCATAGTTTCCTTCGGAGGGCCATTACGACTGTCAACGCCTTATAATATATACAGTATAGGCCTCAGACCAAATTGATGAATAACAAGTTTTGAAATCATAGTTTCAATTTCAATTGTTTTACTAGTAAAAACAAGTAAAACAATTAAAAGGATGAATAGTAATACAAATAGATAGCAATTTAATATTTTTTTATCAAAGTGAATACAATTTGTAATTTAAGTATTGACACGTAGTCCATTCCCAATTTGTCTTTGCGGGCCACATAAAACGATGTGGCGGGCCATAACTATTGAGTTTGACACTCCAATAAGTCACTCCAAATCCTTAATTCCTTCAAACTCTTTGTCCTCCGTGTCACTTAGAAATGATCACCGCTAATGATGCCGGTAGTCCTTATGTGGGTACGTTTGTCCTTTATGTAAACAACCGCCGCGCCGCACCACTGACATCACTTGAAATAGTAATACCTTGGTACATGACGGTTCTCCAAACTTTCTTTCTGCTGCTCGATTACTGTTTTCAGCTGCATATTTTACAACTTGAAGTTTGTAACCTGCAAAATATGAGTTTCTTTTTGGTGCCATTTTTCTTAAGCCCACCCAGTTGATGAGTCACGGCCAACGGTGAAATTTAGAGCGCCCTCATCCAGTTTCGTCTGAAAATATAATTTTTTTCAGATGTAGTTTTTTGTTTTGTTTATTTGGTTGTTTTATCAAAGTCAAAGTCTGCTCTATCGTCGATTTTTTTTCATATACCAAGACACACAAAGAGATTGAAATTACGTTCCCACTATCCCTCGGTGAGATAGTACATATATGCATACAAGCAACACAAAAAACAAGAAGGCACAAACAATGAATAAATAAGAGTGTTGCATAAATGATAAATAAACAAATAATAATAAATAATAATAATAAATATAAGAGGAGCAAAAATGGAGCAAGTGTACATACAGCAGACAGTGGACTTGAATATGGTGCTTTAAAGTGTTAATTGCTTTATTTGATGTTTTCTCTATTTTTTATGTTTTGAATATGTTCAAGATAAAGATATAAAAGCATGTGAAGTGATAAACTATACTAAAAATAACATGGGAAGTGGTAAACTATACTTGTAAGTGATGTCTTAATGATCAAGTAAAAATTTGTGAAAAAAAAACATAAGTCGCTCCTGAGTATAAGTCGCCCCCCCACCCAAACTATGAAAAAAAAACACGATTTATAGTCCGGAAATTACGGTAGTTATGTACTAGATCTGTGGAATAATGACAAAGGATGAGGAATTTGATCGATGGATTTAATGATTTGGAGTGACACAGATGGTTTGATACTATTATTGCTTATATAATAGTTATTTGATATCTAATTTATATATCGTTATATGGGCCTGTGGAATATTTTGAAGTGCAAGCGCCGTCAGCGGCGCGCATTTATGTTGACAAAGAACCATCGATGGATTTAATCATTTGGAGTGACACAGATGGTTTGATAACATTATTGCTTATATAACAGTTATTTGATATACAATTTATATGTCGTTATATGGGCCTGTGGAATATTTTGAAGTGCAACCGCCGTCAGCGGCGCGCATTTATGTTGACATAAAGAACAATCGATGGATTTAATGAACTGGAGTGACACAGATGGTTTTGTAAATGTGTTATTTATGCAATAGTTATTTGAATAACTAATTACGTCAGGCCCGTTCTCAGCTCTTCATTTGTCACGTTAGCATACCTATCGTTTAGCCTGTTGTTGCTCATTTATGTCTGTTATTAGTGTTGGATTTTGTCGAACAAATTTCCCCCAAAATGCGACTTATACTCCAGTGCGACTTATTTTTCACGTTATTGTGCATTTTATGGCTAATGCGACCTATATTCCGGAGCGACTTTTAGTCCGAAAAATACGGTAAGCAGTACCAACGTGTTAGATCAAACCTGGGCAAATTACGGCCCGCGGGCCACATCCGGCCCTTTGTGCGTCCCTGTCCGGCCTGCATGAGGCCAATCGTAATTTAAAAAAAAAAAAATAATTGTGTCGTGGGTACAATACGACTGTTTCGCTTTTATTTTGAAAGGTGTCGCACTTCCGTGTAGCGTACGTGTATGTGAGCTGTGCGTGAAGGTGAACAGTGCGAAGTAATGCTGCCCGAGAAACGTGTGCTGACCCTCAGAAAAGAAAAGTTGACAAGGAGCGCCGTGTTTTCAACAAGACATGGATTGCCAAGTATATCTGTACAGAAATGAAAGGTAAAGCCATGTGCCTGATTTGTGGTACACAGGTCGCTGTGTTTAAAGTATATAATTTGAGTCGCCACTACATGACCAAGCATGAGAAAAAATACATCTGTCTGATAAACAGCGCGCATCAGAGGCTGATGCCTTGCTAGCAAAACTGCAAGCCCAACAAGGACTATTTATCAAACTTCACACCCAGAGATGGAGCGGCTTTGTCATTTGAGGAAAAGTTAAAGAAGTTAAGAATAAATTGTACTGATTAATAATTGTTTTTTTATTTGACCTTTACACCACAATTTCACATAGCTTAATATAAACATAAAGAGAATAATTGTATTCTTCTAATTACCAGTACCAACTATTTAAAATAAATAATTTAGTGCATTTTACAATGGAAGAAAATTGAGCAGGTTTAAGTTATCGTAGGTGTGGCCCTCTCACACAACTCAGGTCTTTCATGTGGCCCCTTGTAAAAATTAATTGCCCACCCATGTGTTAGATCGAACTTTAGTCAGTTCCGATCATTTGATAGGAGATAGTTTGAGAAACGCGATTGTTTACAGAGGGCTCATTGGTTATTGGCTAGTGGATGCATACCGCAACCCTGGTCAACCTCAGTTATTTGCAGTATAGCTTCTATTTTATGCGTCTTTTAATTCGGTACGCCCTATATGTGAAATAATTTCTAAAATAAAAAATTCAATCAGGGTGCGCCTTATAATCCAGTGCGCCTTATGGTGCTAAAAATACAGTATGTATATATCAGGGACGTGCGGACAAAGGAGGCAAGGGCCATGGTTGCCCTGCCATCATGAAAAGGGGAAAAAACAAATTAAATTGTTTTTATTATAAAGTCATTTTCCTTTTAATTTCAATAGTTTTGTATCATTTTGAACCAAAATTGCTGAATTTTTATAGTTATTTTAAAACCGAAGACGATTCGCTCGAAGGAGCCAACTTTCTGCCTTGCCTCCTCTGAGGATTGCGTAATCACACGACTGCCTATGTTGACAGGCTATGCAGTTAGACTGAACTGCTGTCTGTCTCTATGTCGCTCTTAAAGTGTTCAAACACTGTGGCTATATAAACAAATTTCCATCAGTTGTTCACTGTAAATTTGAACTGGAGATCTCTTATTCTACAGGTAGGCGCATGAAGCATCCCGGGATCACTGGCAGGCTATGCAGTTAGACTGAACTGCTGTCTGTCTCTATGTTGCTGTTAAAGTGTTCAAACACTGTGGCTTTATAAACTAATTTCCATCAGTTGTTCACTGTAAATTTGAACTGGAGATCTCTTATTCTACAGGTAGGCGCATGAAGCATCCCGGGATCACTACCACCCCCTGCCATTAGGCTGGAGAACCTTTTTTCGTAGCCTCCGTAAGATCTCTTTTCAAAGCCGTTTTGTTCATCTAAAGACACACGACGTTACACACAGATGACAAAAAAACACAAGATATTATATAGTACACCAGCTTAACTACGGAAATTAATTAATATACCCACAGTGTTTGAACACTTAAACAGCGACATAAAGACAGAGACCAGTTCAGTCTAACTGCATAGCCTGTCAACATAGGCAGCCGTGTGATTACGCAATCCTCAGAGGAGGCGAGACAGGACATTGGCTCCTCCGAGCGAATCGTCTTCGGTTTTAAAATCATAATAAAAATTCAGCGATTTTGGTTCAAAATGATGCCTCCTCTGACCGCACGTCCCTGATATATATACATATATATATATATATATATATATATAAAGAGAGAGAGAGAGAGGGAGAGAGAGAGAGAGAGAGCGAGAGAGAGATAGCGAGAGAGAGAGAGAGTGTTTATTTTCATTTGAGCTAGGAATTATGTAATCTAATGTGGTCCTTGCGTTTAATCATACTGATTCAAGGTTGCAACTTGGACCCCACCTTGACATTGAAGGAGGGCCTGAAGAGCTGATCCTTGCTGAGGAAGCGGGAGGGCGTATCCAGCTGCAGCGAGCGCTCCTTGCCAAGGGGCTTCCTGTGGCCGCCCTCCTGGCTTTGCTTGGGCGTGCCAATGTCCTCCTGAGACTTCATCTCATCTAGCACCGAACGAAACACTTTGCTCTGGAAGCGTCCTAAATCCAGCGGTGTGACTGCCTTGCCACTCTGTGGACCCAGTAGTGGAACCTCTGGAGAGAAGCATGTTGGTGGCCGTGGCAGCGGAGGCACAGACATCTTCTGGGAGGCGCCGACAAAACTCTCCTCCTCCCTTTCTGGGCAATGATTATAAAACCACAATCACTCAAAATGAAGCTGAGTGATCTTGTAAAGACACACTTAGATGTTTTTTGCGTGCATATGGGAAAAATGCACACGTTCCTCTTTGTACCCCCTCTCGAGTGTAGGAATGCTTTGCAGATGCACCATATGTGAATTAAATTTTACAAACCTGGAGAAGGGGGCAGATCGATCAGAAAGCACTCCTCGGCTGCCCTCTGGCCGGTCCTGGCAGACGCCATGATCCAGTGCATAGTGACTGCAGGGAGCCCCCACTTTTTGGCTGCCTGGTACTTAGTGCCATCAGGGCTTTGCAGCACCAGGTGAGTGCTGGCCAGCATTGCTTTCTTGGGGTTGGCCAAGCGCACAAAGTAGTCCTGGACACTGCAAGAGTTAAGAGTCACACAAACTTTAAAAGCAGAAATAATATGGAAATTTGATTTAATTGATTGTAGACAAAAAAAGTCAGCTTCATGGAGTGAAAATCAGGGCATATACAAAAAATTCTCAAGTGGAATTTAATACTTTTTAATAGGCGTCACAATATTTTTTAATACTAACATGAGCCGCAACTATGACAACCTTTCAAGCATCAGCGTTAGGGGGTCATTAATAAAGTTACCGATTATTGTCATTTTCTCACACGGCTTTCTAAGTGAGTAAGTGCAATGAAAGGACATAATGTTTTTTCATTGTTACGTGTAGAAAGAGCACACACCATTTTTGCAGTGCTACACCACTCCCATTCACAATTATCGTATTTTCCGGACTATAAATTGCAGTTTTTTTTTCATAGTTTGGCTGGGGGTGTGACTTATACTCAGGAGCAACTTATATGTGAAATTATTAACACATTATTACTTGATCATTAACATTACTTACTAGTATAGCACTTCACATGTTATTTTCTTACTAAACCGCATAAGGGTGGTCTAGGCCTGTGAAATAATTGGAACTGCAACAGACGAAGATTTCGATGGATTTAAAGATTTGGAGTGACACAGATGGTTCGATAAACTTATGTATATGGCACGTTCTCAGTTCCTCTTATATGTGTTTATGTAACGTTAGCATATCGTACCGTTCAGCCTGTTGCCTATTAATGTCTGTTCTTGGTGTTGGATTTTGTCAAATAAATTTCGCCCAAAAATGCGACTTATACTCGGATGTGACTTACATATGTTTTTTTCCCCTTTATTGTGCATTTTATGGCTGGTGCGATTTATACTCTGGTGCGATTTATACTCCGGAAAATACAGTATTTTTATTGAGGATTAACCTTAGCCTACAACTATGGCATTATATTTTCCTTAAGTACCACATCAGTTTGAGATGTTTTTCAATTAAATAAATTTGCCAATATTATAGCTACTATTACAGATAATCAACGGTAGCCTAAATCGGTCAATCAACAATCCACAAAAATATTTATTATTTACTGATGGTTCTCTCTCTCTCTCTCTCTCTCTCTCTCTCTCTCTCTCTCTCACACACACACACGCACGCACACAAGCATGGACAACCTTAGCCTACAAATATGGGATTACATTTCCCTTGGGTACAACATTGGGCAGGCGTTTGGCAGTGAGATGAGTTAGAAACACGTTTTTTGCATGTATTGTATTCTATTACCGTATTTTCCGGACTATAAATCGCGGTGCTTTTTTCATAGTTTGGGTGGGGGGGGGCGACTTATACTGAGGAGCGACTTATATGTGAATTTCTTCACAAATTTTTAAAATTTCTAAAAAAAAAAGTGAAACCGCGATAAACGAACCGCAATGTAGCAAGGGATTACTGTAATTAGCATTTCAAGTGACGTCAGCGGCGCGGCGGTTGTTTAC